>NC_056731.1:1164259744-1164361177 GCF_019279795.1 Protopterus annectens
ATAGCAAATAAGAAAGAAAAATTGGCATGCAAAAATACAGCAGAAAAACCCTCTACATTATTTTAACAATTACAATTAATGTTCATTTGCAATAAATCTAATAACATCACATGAAAAATTAAAAGAGAAAATATACAATAACCAGAATAAGCTCGATATTTATATTATAAGCGATCTATAAAAATATTTATTTTTGCTGGGTCGGTTTATATTAACCAACAAGAATTCAAAAAAACATGGAAGATTTATTTACGGTTTGATAACTATGTGAGTTGGCTACATGACCTCTTTCAGCCACAACCCAGACCAGTGTGAGAAGAGACATGTTTTAAATAAAAATGAGCATGTTAATTTGACAAAGAAATTATTTCAGGGATGACAGCACCATGTCAAGGACAAAGGAAAAGTGGAATAATACTTATTGCGAGAGGAGATTGTAAGGATAATGCTAGATTTTTGGTGTCAAGCGGTTACTGGCAGGGGAGAAGGATTCTGTTGGCATGCATTTATTTTCCACTTAAAACTACTGTTATGGAGTTTAGGAGAGAGTTGGGAAATATAATAACCTTTCAATGGGGACTTTTGTTCATATGCAGGGACTGAAACCCAATTTGCGCTAGTGAGGATGTGTCAGGGAGACCTAGAAGAGAAAAATTACATAGATAGTAGATTTCTGAAGAAATATATGTGAATATTTGTTATGAAAGATGTAACTTCAGTTCCAGAAACTCGTATAGATTGAATTTGGATATTGTTTCCCAAGATAAAGTAACTTTGTTAGACTATATACAAATTAGTTATTCACAGAAGCATGCTTATGTAATTGAAAGCCTTGAGATCCTTCAAATAACCATATGAGATCATTCACCAATAAAAACTAAGATAAATATACAGGGTAATGATATAAAAATGAAACATTCATGCTTTCTTGATTATCTGTAAAAAAGGGAATTTAAGGACTGGGTAGTGGGTACAATTTATGAGTTATTAGGGAAGATAGAAATTACTGCAGAAATGATAGCTTTTGAGTTGGATAAACATGATAATATACTTTAAAACTATGGTATAAGTTGTAAAAGAGAAAAAGAGATATGGAAAAGAATAGGAATTACTTGTAGGACTTAAAGGTTACAGTATTAAAGAAGAAAAGGAATCTTATAGAACAAGAAGAGGAGCAACTGCAGTGAACTAAAGGAAATAGGGGAGTATTTGGATAATATGCATGCGCTTAGAAAGATTGCTGTTAAGCAGCTGTTTTAGATTGCAACTATAGAGCACAAAACATTTAGCAGAGTGAATTGGGCAACAAAGATTAGAAAGAGTTGTTAGCAAACATTGGGAGCCCATGACAAGTCAAATAGAGATATTTCAGAAATGTTATGAAAAGTTGTGTAAAGCAAAGGAGTGTGGAAACCAACAAAATGCACACATAGAAATTCCAAGATTAGAGGAAGATGAGGATCAAAATTAGTAACAAAGACAGGAATAGATAAAATAAAACTGTAATGTATAATCAGTCAACAGGGAAGTCTCAGGAACAGACAGTGTAAATCTGGAGGTTAAAAGGGGAGGGAACAATAAAGATCTGAAAGGCTTTGCATAACATTATTTTAATGGGAGAGAAAACCACATTTTAGAACAAAGCAGTGGTGGTTGTATTACTGAAAAGAGGGTAAAGATCCTTCAGATCCTGGTTTACATAGACCCATTTTAGGCACCCAGAAGTGTTGAACAATGGCTATAGATGATTGTCACTGTTGAAACGATACCCAGACCCCATGTGTAAAAATGGGAGAAAGGTGTTGTGGATGGATGGATTTTTACGCATCTTTATTAAATTATCACTTAAGACATAAGCACCCATAAATTTATAGAAAAAGAAAAGAAATCATATTAATATTTTTCCATTTACATACATTATACACCACACGTTTTCTTTCTTTATAACTGTTGTAAGTCCTAACTCCTCTTACTGACATTATTCTTTATGTATTGTTGCCACAAGTTCTGTTTATCTCAATGTAATTTGCTCTTTTTCCATTTTCTAAAGATCCCTCTTCCAGTTCATTTATCTCTCTTACTGTATTAAATTCTTCAAATACAATTGATTTAGACTTTGATTTCCATTTTCTAGTAATTTATTTTTTGGTAGCCAACAGAATTAAATTTATTAAGGCCTTATTATGTCTAGGCAATTCAGATTCTGTGCCCCAACTAAAAAAATTATTTCCTTAGATCTGTTTGCTCCATTAATATTTCTGACAGAGGACTGTATAGAGCAAAGTCTGCCAACTCAGTACACTTGGCTGTTTCTTTCCCATCACTTCTCTAACACTTGCTGTCTGTTTGAATAATTCAAGTCTTTGAAGTCTACTTAGGGTATGCAAATACCTGTGCAAACACTTCCAAGCAAAAATTCTAAACTTTCTGGACTTTGGTGCATACTTGGTGTCCATACATATGTCCCCATGTAAATGTCTTCCAGTCTCTCGTCTCAATCTTTTCTAAACTCCTGTTATTGAGTGCTATAGTTATTGTGCAGTATTTTATATGGCCTGCTAATTATGTTTTTTAACAACAGTTCCTGTGCTAGATTTGACTAAACTCTACCAGATCAGGTCTTTCACTTAGGACTCCTCCCGTCCCTTTCTCTTTACCGTATACTCTGCTATCAATCTTTGATAGGGAAGGATGTCTCTAACCTGCAGTTCTAACTTCTGTGCCTCATCCCACTCCATTACCTTTCCCTCTCTGGTTATTTGCTCCCATTTGCCAGTTTTCTCCAGTAAGTTCCAGCCCCTCATACCTATTTTCTGTACTGCTACTTGCAGTCATCCCTATTGGCAAAATGTCTTTCCTACATTCCTGTGCTAACTTAGTTCTTAGAATACTTTCTGCAACATTATGAATATAATATTCCATGTGGTTGTTATTACTCTCCTTAGGAATCTTCATCCAGTCAGGAATTGATGGACATGCTCCACCTCAAAAAATCCAAATCCATCAGAACCACGAGAGCTAAAGATTTGAACCTCAGCACAAATATGAATAGGACATGCTGGAGGGACAGATTCATAACTCAGAGGCTTCCCATACTCTGGAACAGAATCCCAGTTCATGTTAGGCAGAGCCCCTCACTGACTCTCTTCAAGAGAAATCTTGACGAGTGGATGGGAGATCGTAGGTTTACCCCAGGGGTCATCTCTGTGTCACTACTAGACAGAGGCACAGTAAACTAATTCTATTATGTAAGGGGGTCTTCACTGTGTCACTACTAGACAGAGGCACAGTATTCTAAATCTATTCTGTACACTTTTGTACCATTACATGGGGTGGCGAAAGCATCAACTTATCCCAGTTAACTCTTGATGTGAGAGTGTTCAATCTCGCCTTTGTTCTTACACATGGGTTCGGAGCCGATCCTCGGCTCCGTGCCGGCCGACTGCAAGCTCTGCATCGAGAAGAAGCTCGAGGACATCTAATACCCACAACCCCCCTCTGCCTTTACCTCAGATCTAGTTTGCCGCTGCTGCATACGCATCGCTGGGGACTAGCTCGAGGCTTTTACAGATAAGAATTTATCTTTCTGTTTAAACTTTTTCAAAAAAATTCTTTAAATCTAGTCAATGAAAAGTTAGAGTAGGTGTGTGAGTGGACTTAGATATCTCGGTTCCTTAGATTAGTTACTTAGTTTAACTAAAGGGTACAGAGTTTTTCGGGGCCTACCACCCCTACTTGAATAACTTTGACTAAGTATTTGTTGTAGTCTGCTTTATTACAGGAATTGACACTTATTACCGGATTTGACTGTTTTTCATTGGAAGTGACTTTTACTTACTGGACTGTCTTTCTTTCTTGTTATTATGTCAGAAAAAATAAAATCTGGCTTCAAACGTTGTCAGTGTGGCCAAAAGATGTCGGTCACAGACAACCACAGTTCCTGTGTCTACTGTCTTGGCCCTCTCCACTTACAAGAGGACTGCTCTATTTGTCACTCTTTTAGTGGGAGGGTCATGACAGATAGGCGCAGGAAACTGATGGACAGAGGATTGCTGAAACCCTCTTTCCAGGAGGCTCTGGATGCTTCAGACCAGGCATCCAAGTCTTCGAAGGGGTCGAAGGCGTCGGAGCCAAAGTCATCGGCTCCAAGCTCTTCGGGTCTAGTTAGATCACCGGTTCCACAGACTTCGGGGCCGAGTGTTCAACTGTTGGCAGTTTCCGAGCCTCGAGTCTTGGAACCGGTGATGGAGCTCCCTCCACCGACTCTGCTGAGGTCGGCTCCGTCTTCGATCCCTTCGACTCGTTCTTCTAGACCCCTTTCCGACACCGATGTGGACCGTGTGGTGCAGAAACTGATGGAGCATACGGCCCTATCCAAGCTTATCTCGGTCTCCTCTCAGTTGATGTCGAGACTTGAAGGCCTACCACTATCTCCACCTGTTCCTCCTTCGAGACCTGTCCAGTCTTCGGAGCCGGAGGAAGCTGACCTGATGATTGTGGAGCCCTCGGTGCCAGAACCGTCTTTTTCTCGGTCGGCACCGTTCACCTCGACTCCATCCGATCCGGTACCGGAGTCTCGGGGCCGAAGATCCGCCCTGGTTCCGGGACCGAGAGTCGGACCGATGTTTCGTTCCGACGCTCTCTCGGGCCTCGCACGGATCGATTCGGTTCCGCCTCGGGTCGGTGCCTTCGGCTCCTGTTTCGGGATTCTTCCCATTTCTTCGAACCGGGAGATACCTCGACTCGGGACCCGGGGGCCTTCGACCATGAGGAAGGTGTTGTCTACCCAGACAACCACATCAGCAGGTACAGCTTCTCCTCCCCACAAAGGACCGTTATCTTCCTCTGCACCCACGGCCACGCCCAAGCATCGGGCACCAGTGTCTCAGCCACCCCTGGAGGGTGCCCCTCTTCCTCGGAGGCTTCTTCGGATGCTCCCCACGAAGAAGTTCCTAGGAAAAGACTGTGTAAGAGGAGACACTTGGATTCTCCACAAGAATCCTTGACATCTGATACTGACTTAGATGAGTCAGAAGGGTCCCCTAAGTCACCTTCAGAGGATGTCTCTTTTCTGACATCTTGGAGATCCTAAAACAGAGAGGTGACTGGCAAGCCCTCCCCCCTTCTGAGGATGAGTCAGTTTTGCTGAAGGCATTTGGTGCCCGTCCTTCCTCCTCCTGGGTCACTCCGCCCTTTGATGAGTTAATGGAATTGATTGCTCAAAGGGCGTGGGAGACTCCTGACACGGTGGAACCAGTCCCTAGGAAGCCAAATAAGTACATCACGGCACCACAGGACAAAGCTTACCTCACCAAAGGAGTTCCAGTAGACGCCATGGCGGTGGCAGCGGCCACGAAAAAGGAGATGTCGGAGTCTTCCTCATCTGTCCATCCGCCTAACAAAGATTCTAGGACCATGGACAGATACGGGAAGCGATTTTCAGTTCAGCGGCTTTCTATGCGTTCCCTGAACTATTTGACTCATTTTACACGCTTACAGAGGGATCTAGTCAAAGAGTTGGGAGATACCCTCCAGGGTGCTACAGATGCCGCTGTCTCAGAGAAAGTTACAGCGCATCTCAACACCCTTACGTCCATTGTGAACTCGTCCATGAGGCTGATATCCTATGCAGCCGAAGGATCGAGTAGGGCAGCGGCTTCAGCGATTGCTCTTCGTAGGCAATCCTGGATGCGCTTATGTTCATTTGCGGAAGCCTTCAAGTCTTCCTTTACTAACGCCCCATTTGACGGAGCCACACTTTTTGGCCCTAAAGTAAAGGAGACCCTTACCCGGTGTGAACAGGAGGGAAAGACTCTGTCTGCTGTCGGAGTCCGCTTTTTCCACCCTTCCAGACCGCACCCCAAAGGGCAACGTGGTGGGAAAATGTGGTTTCGAAAACCCCAAGGATCTTTCCCAAACACACAGGGTGATGCCCCCTCTAGAGGCAGAGGGGGGGGCAGAGGTGGAAGACGCCGCTCTGGCGGCAGAGAGGGTCCGCAAAACCAAGGTGACAGGGATAACCTCCCTGGCAAACCTTTTCAGCACTCCTGAGAGGAGGCCCGACTGTCCTGCTCTGGAGGCAGTCGGGGTCGCTTAGCTTTATACCCTCAGGCCTGGCTACACCTTTCCTCAGACAATTGGGTAAAAAGCGTTGTTACCAGAGGTTACAAAATCCCATTTCTATCCACCCCATTCCAAAGAAAGCTCCCAGATGTACCACCCCATCTGCGAGAGCCAGCAGCTACAGAAATTTCAAAGCTGCTAGGAAAAAAGAGTCATCCAACCAGTCCCAGCGGACCAAATAGGATTCGGAACTTACTCAAGGTTCTTTTTAGTTCCAAAGAAAACAGGGGACTGGAGGCCAATTCTGGACCTAAGCCATCTCAACACCTTTGTCAAGAAGGAAAAGTTCCGAATGGTCACGCTTCAATCGATCCTTCCATTCTTACAGAAGGACGACTGGATGTGCTCGATAGATCTGAAGGACGATACTACCACATCAAAATGGCCAGGGCGTCCAGGGATCATTTGCGCTTCGCCAGGGAGCCAGTCACTATCAGTTTCGAGCCCTGCCCTTTGGCCTGACCACAGCCCCAGGGTCTTCACCAAATGCATGGCAGTGGTAGCGCCTCATCTGAGGCATAGGATTCCAGGTGTTTCCGTATCTGGACGACTGGCTCCTGTCTGCCACCACCAGGCCAACTGATACAAGCCAGGATTACACCCTACAACTTTGTACACACCTTGGCATTTCAGTAAATTTCAAAAATCGTTGCTACAGCCATCACAGCATATCTTATTCATAGGAGCGGAATTAGATACGCGTCAGTTAGTTCTAAAACTTCCTACAGAAAGGATAGTAGCACTTCAATTCAACATTTCCCTTCTTCTGTCGTCCAGTAAATCCCCAGCAAAAATTGTTCTGAAAGTTTTGGGTCTCATGGCAGCTTCTCTCATTGCGATACCATTGGGAAGACTGCACATGAGAGTGCTACAATGGCTTCTATTTGCACAATGGTCATTCCAACAACTTCCACTGACTCACGAAATATTGATAACGAAAACATGCAAATCACACCTAAGGTGGCGGTTACAGACTTGCAACCTATCCGGCGGAAGACCATTTGTGTTACCCACACCGTCAGCGACGATAACCACGGACGCTTCCCTGATAGGGTGGGGGGGCATCTTTCAGGGACAGACAGTCCAAGGCGAATGGACCAATCTGGAGTACAATCTGCACATCAATGTTCTGGAGTTGAGGGCAGTGTTTTTAGCGTTGCAACACTTTGCTCCCCTTCTTCCTCCAGGGACCATTGCAGTTCAGACAGACAACATGTCCGTAGTCTGGTACATAAACAAGCAAGGGGGAACCAGGTCTTACCAACTATGCAGTGAGGCCATGAGAATTTGGCAATGGGCAGAGTCCACCGGTCGCTTTCTGATCGCAACGCACATCCCGGGTCATCCAACGCCATAGCCGACAGGCTGAGCAGAGCAATACTATTGCCTCACGAGTGGTCCCTCAAACAGTCAGTTGCGGAAGGATTTTTCGCAAATGGGGCCAGCCTACCTGCGATCTGTTTGCGTCTCCAATGAACGCCAAATGCAGGAGCTACTTTGCCCTATTACCCCTCCAGGGAAGTCCCCAGGGACGCTGGTGCACGATTGGCCCCGGTCTCCTATATGCTTTTCCTCCATTTCCTGATTGCAAAGTTTCTACAGAAAGCAAACAACCTTCAGAGGACTATAATTCTCATTGCTCCGCTCTGGCCTCGTCAAATTTGGTTCCCCTTTCTATTGCATCACCGCATTCGGGACCTTGGATGCTGGACCCAGAGCCAGATCTACTGACTCACTCGTCAGGAGTTCCTCACCCATCCCTGGAATCTCTCCATCTAGCAGCTTGGCTGCTCCGCTTCCCTTTCTAGCCAGGTCAATTCCCCTTACATCGGCGGTTCAAGATATTTTGGTAGCTTCTCATAAAGTTTCCACTACAAAGACTTACACCAGTAAGTGGAAACGTTTTGTCTTCTGGGCGGAGTCACATCAGTTGGACCCTGTTACAGCTCCGTTGAATAAGATTTTAGAATTTTTGACTGAATTATTTCAGGAAGGAGTTTCCCGGCTACCTTAAGAGTACAGTT
Organism: Protopterus annectens; assembly: GCF_019279795.1. Classification (NCBI taxonomy): domain Eukaryota; kingdom Metazoa; phylum Chordata; order Ceratodontiformes; family Protopteridae; genus Protopterus; species Protopterus annectens. The sequence continues at coordinate 1,164,267,892 of NC_056731.1, forward strand.
AGCTGCCATTTCTAACTATCATGTAGAGGAAAGTGGTGCACCTATTATGGCTCACAGACTTTGTAAAGCCTTTTTAAAGGGTTCCTTTCATATCAGACCACCAGTCAGATGTCCGACATCACCGTGGAATTTAAATTTATTACTCTCTAAATTGATGTTACCACCCTTTGAACCAGCTTCAAGTTGCACTTTGAAATATTTGTCATGGAAAACATTGTTTCTAGTGGCTATTACATCTGCTAGACGGGTGTCTGAGCTGCAGGCCCTTTCGGTCAAACATCCTTATTTAATTTTTCATTCTGACAGAGTATCCCTACGCACTAATCCATCCTTTCTTCCCAAAGTTTGTTCTACTAATAATATTAATCAATCCATCGAATTACCCACCTTCTTTAAAGACCACTCTAATAAATTAGAGTATATGTTGCACAAACTAGACGTCCATAGACAACTCAGATTTTATTTGGATAGAACAAAAGATCACAGGAAATCTGATCAACTATTTGTAGCTTTTGCTGACAGCAGAAAGGGTCTTGCAGTCACGAAACGAACTCTTTCGAAGTGGCTAACTGACTGTATCATTTATGTTTATGAAGCTTCTGATCAAACATTATCAGCAAAACCCAGAGGACATTCTACCAGATCAATTTCTACATCTTTGGCTCACGCAGCTCGTTTACCTTTAGACACTATTTGTGCGGCTGCTACTTGGGCTAAACCACATACATTTATATCTCATTACAAAGTGGACAGGGTTTCTAGGGATAGGGCAACCTTTGGTTCCACTGTGCTCAAGAACGTTCTCCCTTGAGTTCCTCAGGATCATGGAGCTAGGGACGCTACCCATGTGTAAGAACAAAGGAGTCATTGGACACTCTCACATAAAGAAGTTATGACCTTACCATAACGCTCCATGTGGAGTGTGCATCGCGCCTAGGTTATTACACTCCCACCCCTCCCACCCTTAGGAAGAACGCTCGATTTGGTGCCTGGTCTGGAGTATTCTCCTTCTGCTGTTGCAGTATTACTGTTACTATCATACACTGGGTATGTTTGTATATATGTATTTTATGTATATAGTTGGCATGTGTGCGTGCTTTATGTCTGGTTTGCTTGCAAACTAGATCTGAGGTAAAGGCAGAGGGGGATTGTGGGTATTAGATGTCCTCGAGCTTCTTCTCGATGCAGAGCTTGCAGTCGGCCGGCACGGAGCCGAGGATCGGCTCCAAACCCATGTGTAATAACCAAGGCGAGATGAACACTCCACATGGAACGTTATGGTAAGGACATAACTTCTTTTTCTCTTCCCCTCTCAGATAAATTCCTTCAACTCTTTAGTAATTATTCTCTACAACTTCTTATCTGGTTGACAAAAATGTGCCTGACCTGAACCTAAAAACATTTTCACTGCTTGTTTCTTACAATCCATATCCATAAACAAGAGCTTCCAGTTTCTCAGTTTTTGTATTATCTTTTATTTAGTCTCTTCCCTCATATGCTTAGCTGCCTTACCAAAAACCTTTTAACTCCTACTCATTAATACTTGATCTTATCATGTCCCCATAAAATAATATTGCTGAATCAATTTGTATCTGGGTCCATAATTTATAGGTACAACTTTTGTCTTCAGTCGACCCCTAACCGGGAAAAGCCGAAAGACACAACTTTTGTCTTCAGTAATTTTATATCCCAAAAAGACTTGAAAAATGTCTCAGTGTTCCACAACATGTAGATGTCCTTTTCTGGATTTATCAAGTATAAAATAATATCATCTACAAATTAAGCTAACTTTTCTTGATTACCAGTTATATCCTTGAATGTTGGAGTCCCTTATTTTCCTTGCCAGTGGCTCTAACTATAAAACGGATAAAGGGGAAAGAGGACACCCTTGCGTAGTTCCTCTCGTCAAACACAACTTGTTAGAGAGGGACCCTTCCACTTCAGTTCTTGCTTCTGATCCTTCATGTATCCTGCTAATTAACCATTCTATTGTATCGTGGAATGCAAATGGTATGGATGGATTGATTTTGAAGTTAAACCATCGTTATAAACTGTTTGTCTCTACATTAGCTAACAGAGTGATAATGGTTCCACCAAAATTAATAGATGTGGGTCGGTGTGTGTTTTTTTGGGGGGGTGGTAAACATTTGATAGCATTAGTAGAACAGTTATGATCTACAGGGAAACAGTATAAGAAAAATCTGCTGTTACTTTTGAGCCTTGATTCAAAGAACACATTCTACAATATTGGTTTGCAGTTTAAGTGGTGCAGTGGGTCATGTACTTTATCGAGTAGTACAGTTAAAAAAGATGTTATTCCAAGGGTCAGCAGGAAGAATTCAGGTGGAAACACTTCTGTCTTGACAGGGTGTGTTACAATAGAAGACCCAGGCAAGGATATCCTGTTTCTCCTCTGTTATTTATTTGATCTCTATTTAGAACCATTAGCAAAGCAAATAAGGAATTCACAAATTCAAGTATATAACTGGTGTGGTAGTCAAGAAATGTTAGTCTTATTTGCATACAATATTATTTTATATTTGATAAATCCAGGAAAGGGCATTTCAGTGTTGTGGGATATATCAAGATGGTTTCAAGACTTTTGGGAATATAAAATAACTGAAAATATAACAAAAAGTCTAGCAGTGAGCTATACACCCTTGCATGAATTGGTTGAGTAATTCCCATACGTATGTGAGGACATAAGATGAAGTATTCAAGGGTATGGATTAAAAAGGATTTTTTTGTGACAGCTATGGATATATAGGAAGAGACTAAACAGAGTATAATACAGACACTGCTGTTAAAAATGGGTAATTAGAAGAGCATACAAAATATTGCATGATAGTTATGGGAATCAATTGGAGGAGGTTACAAATATTGGGAAAGTAGAACAGAAAGGCAAAATTACAAAGGAACAAATATAAGAAATCTGTGAGGATTCCAAGTATATATAACAAAGTCAAGAAGGTTTAGAATTTTTTGTGTGGAAGTGTTTGCTTAGGTACTTTTATAGACTTCAGGTAATTGTTTTCCTCAGGTAGATAGGAAACATTAGTGACGTGATGGGGAAGAGAGGGCACATTAGAAACCTATTTTTGGGAATATAAAGAGTTGGTAGATTGTAGAAGTTCCCTACACAGTACTTCGAGAGAAATATTGAGAGAACAAAAAATAGTAACTAAGGAGACTATTCCTTTGAGTAGAGGATCAGAATTGCTTAGACATAACAAAGCCCTTACCAAGTGTAATGCTATTGGCAGGTAAAAAAGCAATTATTAGAAAATGGAAATCAAAATCTAAACCCACCAATGAGGGTAGTTTTTAATATTGTAAAGCAGATAAAGTAATTGGTGTTGGGAGCTTTGAAAAAAGGAAGAAGCAATTTTCACAGAAATGGAATTTTTAGGATCAGTGCATGCAGAATAATGTTAAGGAGGAAAAGTGAAATTTAAGGAAAGGCCGGAGTTAAGCAATGTGTGTATAATGTTGGAGGAGTTAATAAAAATAGTTCAAATGTGTGTATAATGTATGATGCTAGTAATGGTAACTATTATAACTGTTTCTTTTAATATGTGACCCCAAGTTGCAACTTAAAATGTGATAATTTAATAAAGGTGTAAATAATATATGAAAGAGGGTTAACTGTGTTATACTGTGGTATTGTTAGTCTAATAGGGAAATTGTGTATAGTTCTGTACATATATTGCATTTTTCTTGTTCACTAAGGTTTGAATTCTGATCAGTAAAAATTTTTAAAAAATGTAGCTTCTTGAGGACTTGCTTATAAATGATTTTACATGTAGATCTGGCCACTGGTAGATTGGTAGAGTTTCAGAATTAAATAGAATAAAACAATACCGCCAGATGAAGCACTCTTATTAAGTCCGAAAAACTAAATGAAAAATAATAATAAAGAGTGCACCATGTAAAGCCAAGCTGAATGAAAACTCCAAAACTCTTCAAGTAAAAACGATAATCCACATTTATTGGAAGACAGACATAAAAAACTGCAGTAATATAAGCGCTTTCACGTTGCTTCTCAACGCTTCATCAGATATAAATGCAGTAAAAAAAAACCCACCCTATATACAAGTAGCATAATGACATCATAACACTCATTAAACAATTAAATAATTAAATAGTAGCAATTAAATAATTAAAACAATAAGACCTGATGAAATGATCATTATCAGTGCTTCAGGGACCTAGACATTAAGAAAGGCTTGATGGATATCCTTTCATTAAGCCCAAATCTATGGGCTTGCAGTTTCATTATCCACTTGCTCTCCCTTTCCTCTATTCTGTTTTTTGAATTACCCAATCTTTTCCCTATGTTGACAAGTTACAGAACTTGAAAAACAAAATTGTGTGTGCTTCCTAGTTCTACTATATGTTTTGCGAGAGCATTGGTGATATTGCTTTTGCTGATAGCATAAACATGCTCTCTTATACGCTCACGTAGCATCCTGGTTGTCATGCCCACATAGAACTTCATGCAAACTTTGCATGTTGCTACATATACTAAATTCATAGATTTACAAGTGGCATGATGTTTAAATAAATATCTCTTGTTGGTTATAGGATGTGTAAAAGTATCAGTAGTGGATACATATTTGCATTGATTACAAGTGTAGCAAGGTAAAGTACCTGTTTTGTGACTCTGAATTGTATTAGAGTGACATCGGTCATAGCATAACAACCTATTTAATGAGGGCATGTTCCTATATGCCACTCTAGGCCTTGTATCAACTAAAGAACTAATCGCATCGTCAGCCATTAAAATACTCCAATGCTTCCTAAATACATTCAAGATGTTATTGTTTCTATTAGTGAAAGGAATGACAATCCTATGGTGATTGTCACCATGTCTGCGTTTAGGGGGCTGTGAGTATCCATGTGTCCTGTTTATCAGAGGTGCTCCATCGGATTGTCTATGTGAGTCACCCAATGAGATGGCTTCAAAAACTTGTCTTTCATTATAGCCTCTGGATAAAAAATTCTCAGTCAGGTTGCGTTTGTGTTTATGATATGCTGATGTCTGAGATGTTAATTTATAACATTTATAACAACATCATCACTAATCAAATGGTCAGAGTCTCTAAATTAACATCTCAGACATCAGCATATCATAAACACAAACGCAACCTGACTGAGAATTTTTTATCCAGAGGCTATAATGAAAGACAAGTTTTTGAAGCCATCTCATTGGGTGACTCACATAGACAATCCGATGGAGCACCTCTGATAAACAGGACACATGGATACTCACAGCCCCCTAAACGCAGACACGGTGACAATCACCATAGGATTGTCATTCCTTTCACTAATAGAAACAATAACATCTTGAATGTATTTAGGAAGCATTGGAGTATTTTAATGGCTGACGATGCGATTAGTTCTTTAGTTGATACAAGGCCTAGAGTGGCATATAGGAACATGCCCTCATTAAATAGGTTGTTATGCTATGACCGATGTCACTCTAATACAATTCAGAGTCACAAAACAGGTACTTTACCTTGCTACACTTGTAATCAATGCAAATATGTATCCACTACTGATACTTTTACACATCCTATAACCAACAAGAGATATTTATTTAAACATCATGCCACTTGTAAATCTATGAATTTAGTATATGTAGCAACATGCAAAGTTTGCATGAAGTTCTATGTGGGCATGACAACCAGGACGCTACGTGAGCGTATAAGAGAGCATGTTTATGCTATCAGCAAAAGCAATATCACCAATGCTCTCGCAAAACATATAGTAGAACTAGGAAGCACACACAATTTTGTTTTTCAAGTTCTGTAACTTGTCAACATAGGGAAAAGATTGGGTAATTCAAAAAACAGAATAGAGGAAAGGGAGAGCAAGTGGATAATGAAACTGCAAGCCCATAGATTTGGGCTTAATGAAAGGATATCCATCAAGCCTTTCTTAATGTCTAGGTCCCTGAAGCACTGATAATGATCATTTCATCAGGTCTTATTGTTTTAATTATTTAATTGCTACTATTTAATTATTTAATTGTTTAATGAGTGTTATGTCATTATGCTACTTGTATATAGGGTGGGGTTTTTTTTACTGCATTTATATCTGATGAAGCGTTGAGAAGCAACGTGAAAGCGCTTATATTACTGCAGTTTTTTATGTCTGTCTTCCAATAAATGTGGATTATCGTTTTTACTTGAAGAGTTTTGGAGTTTTCATTCAGCTTGGCTTTACATGGTGCACTCTTTATTATTATTTTTCATTTAGAGTTTCAGCATTACTGAAGGCATTGTCCCAGACTTTGTTAGTGAAGCAAGGCCTGACTCATTGAAGAAAGCGTCTTAATTTGCAGGTCACTTTCTGGCCCATCCTCATGTGTGGATCTACCTTTGAGGAATGAATGAAAGGATAAGGTTGTAGAAACAAGTGGCAGAAAATGAGGGCCTTTTGCACAGTAGCTGGATTCTCTGTTCATGACAGAGTTTGAAGTATAGCGATCCCAGAGGATTTCAGAGTGCAGACATTGCAACTTCATGTCGAGAGGAGTCACTTAAGATGGTGTGAGCACCTTGAGAGGATGTCCTTTAGGCATTTCCCATAGGAGGTGTGGAGACCCAGTGCAGACCCATGTAAGGGTTTATAGCTCTCAACTTATCTGGGAATCCCAGAGGATGAGTTCTAGACTGTCACTGGAACTAGGAAAGCATGGTCTACCAAGCTGAGTTTGCTATCCCTGTAACCCTCCCCAGTAAAAGTGATTTAGGAAATGAATGACTTATTAGTGTAGTGGAGGTGAAACATCAGTAAACATGTGGATACACTTCACCATTTCCTGTGAGATGAGAGGTGTTATATCTGATACACTAGACAATCTCGACGTACTGAAATGTCGAAATTCAGTAAGTCGAGACCGAATAGTGGAAAGGGCAGTTACTCAAAACTACACTATGCCGAATCTGCCACTATCGTGGTGTCGTGTTCGTGACGTGTGGTGCAGTTTGTGGATTTATCTGGGGTTTCAGGTAAGTGTTGTGTGTTTGAGGATATTGGTGGGGATTTTAGTGTGTGTGTGTGTTTTTTTTGTGTGTTTGTGTATTTAGTGCGTCCTCGGAGTTAGAATATATAAGTGGGGGGGTGTGGGGGGGGAGCATATAGGTAGGTTAGTTGTGTTTGTGTGTGTTGTTATGTTTGTTTAGTTAGGTAGGTATATGTGTGTGTGATTATGTCCTGGTTTGTGTGTGTGTGTGAATGGTTGCGGTTGTGGTATTCGTGATTTTGGGTTTTCGTGTATATGGGTTTTCGACTATTCAGTCTCGAAATACTGAAATTCGACATTTCAGTATTTTGAGATTGTATAGTGAATCCGTTATATCAGAGTCAGCCTCTTATTTGTGTCTCTTTTCACATATTTATCTCTTGTTTACTTTCCCTAACCTAGCTGTCCATTGCTGTATGGGGCAAGTGCCTTAAACAGCTTTCTTTTGCAGGCTTGAGATAAGTAATCGCATATTACTTTTTAAAACTGTAGTAGACATTTACAGCCTTGGATCTTTCCTGATAAATTTAGAAAGGCTATGACTGATTAATTTGATAAGGTAACATGCTAATACTTTGTTAGTAAATGTGGAGTGGTGCATACTTGTGATGCTCCCTTCTTTGACTGCTCTGCATTTGCATTTGTACAATAGTATCTACAGTAGGTAGAAAGCTTGTGCAAAATTGATTTCCTGAAGCTTCTGGCACATTTTTTTTAACTTAACGTTTTAAAATCCTACTCACCTCTCCCTCCCTTGTGACACTAATCAGTCTAACTCAGTCCTGAAATCACAACCAGCACTATAGAAGGCACCCACTTTTGCCCCAGGATGTTTACTGCAATTGTGGTTTTCCATTGCGTAGGTGTTCAGTCATAGGAAATGAATGGCATCTGAGTCTTGCAGCTATTTGCACCTTGCCAGTACCCTGTCTCAGACAGTACCTCCATTTTTGAGGAGGGCTACACTATGATAGCATGTGGAGTTTGGCATATCCTTCACCATAATTGTTTGTGACATTGGCATATTGATTTCTCCGCATCAAAGGACCTGCTGGTATAGTGACAAGGTGTGTGTTTAATTTCTAGTGATCCTGCTCAGAAAGAGTTTAGTGTGTGGGAAGGTTAGCCTTAGTAGGAAGTACTCAGTGCCCAGGAGCAGCTGCACCTTCCAGTGAGAAAAATATTTGTGCCCTGAATGTGCTAACACTTTGCCTTATGTTGGCGACCTGAATTGCAATAAGTCTAATCATTCCCTTTTCAATATCAGCACTCTGTTCACTCTAAATCCTGGACTCATTACTATTAACTATATACTGAACCCAGGGCCATGGTCTTTAATTCATCAGTTGTCTTCTAGTATGTACTTACCATCAGTTCTCATAGCATTAATATTCTACATTACTTTAAATACCCTGCACTTTGGCCTCACCTTCTCATTCTGCCTTCATGTTGATAATGTCCATGTCATGACATGACACAGTTTACAGTGTTTTCAATATTTTATTACCCAAAGTCAAATGTGTATTGTGGTAATGGAGTTCTGAGCCCTCAAACGTGAATATTCTCTTTTCATTAACATTTCTGTATTAGGTGCTATTTGAGATCTTGTCGTTGTTTAATATACCTTCATAGTCATAGAAGGTAACGTTGTTTGTTCTGAAATTTGTATGTGAACTCTGACATCCCTTGTGTGAAATTAAGAAACACTTTCTACCACTCTAGTTCTGCTAGTGTACTGACCTCCTTTCTTTCCATGAAAGCTAGACTATGGTTCATTTAGAATTAGACTTATTGCATAGTTTATATTTAAACAGATCATTGCATTCGTATTTCCTATCACAAAATATTGTGCAGTATACTTTGCAAGAGGGACTATATAAAATTAGATTATTTTCCTTCCTCCTTAGACGAGCATTAACAGAGGTACTAATGTCGCTTCATCACCTGAAAGAGAATCAGGGGCAGAACTAAAGACTCTCAACACACCTGCAAATCCATCATCACCAGTAAGTTATATATAAAGCAAAAGTGTAGCATGCACTACATCATTTTAATGAATATTTTTATATTTCAGCCATTTAGTATTTGTACATTTTCCACCAGAAGTCTGTCATTTTAAGTAATAGATCCTTTGAAAACAGAAGTTGACCTTGCATGCAGTGACCAAAGTCCTAGTGCGTTCTATGTTTATAGAGTGTTTTTCTGCCTGCCTTTTGCAGAGGCTTTCCTACCTCTACCAGTAAAAGACTTATTCAATCTTTGGCCTGTTTTGCTGTGATGATATATTTTGTGGGAAAAGATTTTCTGTGTTGCTGTTACAATTCCTGGGAGACATAGTTTCTGCCCTTTATGTAGTGGTGTGCTGTTTTTGTATAAGAATAGAACTGTCATTCACTTGTGGACCTGGGACCAATTCAGGAAAATTCTGCATAGTATACAAAACTATATTTGTGTGGTTCACAGACATGCTTGGCATATTGATGATTTAAAATCAAGGATCGCTCAGGTAGCTTTTGCGCATTATGCAGTACATGTAAAGTACATGTATGGAAATGAGTAACTAATACAGATGTGGTAGTTTGGAAGTGGTACTCATCCAAAGTGCTATGCTTTAAAATGCGAGTATGAGTTGGTGCAATACATAGAAAATTATCAGTGTTTAGTGCAGGAAATGTTAGCTATTGCAGCACAATGGGTTCACTTAAACCAGGTTTGTATAATGTAAGCAATGCAATGACCTATGCAGAACAGAAGAGCACATTGTGTGTCTGCAGTGACATCCATGCATGACTTGAATAAAATAGTAGATCATGGTTTGATGCCAGGTTAACGATGATATATTGTACAGCATCTGCAGTGTATGTTGACCACATATAGTACCACAAAGAGTGTTTGACTGTTCCATATCCCAGGACACAAAGGTTAGTGCTGACTTAATCATTTAGTCTACAGGACTTTGCAAGTGCAACAAGGGGCACACAGGGGTGTCCCATTGAGTTGCCTTGAGGATACTGGACAAGTTCCTTAATGTGCTAATTCAGTCTGTATCTAGTTTCCAAGGACAGAAGAGAGGATAGAGACAACCATACAAGGCACATAGGATGTTGGCCTCATCCCTTCATTTCTGCACATATCGCAGTTAAGGTACCACTTGGTCTCATTCATGATTTGATGGCAACACAAAAACTACAGTACCTTCAACTACTGTGTGGTTTGTAGAGTAAGATGGTATCACAACCAAAGCATTTGTTCAGTATACTGGTAGTGTGCAGAATGTCAGCATTTAGCACATGTGACCTCTATTGCTGCTTCCAGCAGGGAGATTTCCAGAGGTACATCTTATAAGCATAATGTCTAATAATGTGTGTATGCCTGAAGTGTAGGTAGACCTTTTGAGATGCTTTGTTTTGCAGATGATACAATATACCCCTTTGAGTCATGCCTGGTGACACAGTTGTGATATCGTTTAGCCATAGCAGAACGTCAGTAAGTTCATTTAATCTTGGTGGCAGGCCACAGCTGCTGTGTACATTATGCATTTTGTGGTGGTCAAGTCCATTATGGTATGTAAAGAAAGTACATTGGGCTTAGATGACATTTGCATGCTTAGTGCCTTGTACATCTGTACTGAAAATATTTTGTAAAGTCATACCTGGCCAGTAGTTCAGGGTCATAGCTGGAAGGGCAGTATATTCGCATCCAGTTCAGTACTGATATGCAGTCATGCTTATTCCCATCGTGGTATGCTGTGGTACAAGGATGCAATCACTGCAGGTATGTTCTCCTCAGAAAAATCTGAAGCCACAGCCACTGGTGTCACAGTAACCTATATCTCTGTGCCCCTCACCTGGGAGGAGTGTGCTGCCATGCTGTGCATTTGCTGATCCATTCGCAAAGTACCCACACTGTCAGTGGCTGGTAGCAAGATACAAGTAGCATAGTCACCCCTTTAATTACTACCTTAGTATCCGAGTCCTGAGTGCTGTAAGTCATAGCAGCATCTCCAGCTCATTGATTTCTTGTGAAAGAATATCATCATCAGTAGTCATTGAGAAGATGGTGGCTTATTGAGCAGTACACTTGAGCTCTCCTAGTGTAAAAACTTAGAATTTGTTTAGAAAACCAGTAAAAGTTCATTCATTTACTTGCTAGCAGACTCACTGACCTGATGTCAAAAAAAAGGGAAAAACAAGAAAAAGCTAACTGGAAAAGGAGAAGAAAAAGCATGGATAGAAGAATTTCATAGTTGATAGTTACGAAGCAGACTTTTTTGCAACATCAGTGCAGGAGATGGCTTCCAGTAAACTAGAAGAAATGATAGACCAAACTTGCTGTTAAATATTTAAAATAAGTGTGGTTTTGGAGTAATATGCAATAAATGAAAACTGGTTGAAAAAAATCGAAGTAGTACTAAGTAAAGAATCTGATGAACTGTCAAGTTTAAAGAAATCAGAAATAAAAATTGAGGGAGAGAAAGACAGAGACTGAGACATTATATGGAGAAATGTTTCAGAAAATAATAGATCTAGAAGAAAAAAGCAGTAGGTGTTTTGCCATATCAGAAGTTGGAGGAAGTGGGCTGTATTAATTTATGAAGGTACAGATAAGTAACTGTACTGGTGCTCCACAATACAGTTTGGTGATTGTGATTGCACATCACATCTGTGCTCCAAAGTCAACCTACAAAAAGCACCCAAGACCCACATTAATTGCAATGTAGTCATACCAACAGAAGGAGATGCTTCTGACAAAACGGAAAAAATGAAAGGTTCTGACCATTGATAATGCCCAGGTGTTTGTAGAAAATAACTGCTCACTTTATACTAGACAAATGAGGAGTAAGATTACTTCAGTCTTTGAGAGTTGTTGTGAGGCTGAAGTGAGATTCAAACTGCTTTAACCAGCTGTTTTCATAATATTCTCCAGATGGGTTGAACATGTAAATGGAGGCATATCAGGCTTTGGAAGAGATAAAAAAAAAGAAAAAAAAGTCCAGTCAGCAGAAATTATCTCATGATGGTAAAGAGGTCACTGCTTCTAAATGCTGTACAGTTAAGGGGGTGTAAGGGAGACTGTGTTATTGAAGCCCCTTCCCATGGTTCAAAAGAATTTTCTTGAGCAGCAGAGTGAAACTCAGGGTCTGGTCAGAAGAATTATAAGAAGTTTGGATTTACACCAAATAGCTGTATTGGAAAAATACAAAGCACAGAAAGAAGACGAATAACTACCCAAGAAAAGCTGCAAATTGAACTAAAATGTATTATAGTGAAAAAGTGTGGATTGTGGAAAAGACAAACAATAAAGTAAACCTTGGCAAATAATAGGTGAACTGTGGAAATCACCCCTGCTGTGTGTTGTTCATGTCAGACTGGCAGGGAGATTATAACAAGTGAATCTTACTTTGTTATACTTGCCTTTGAATTAACTGAATGGAGAAAAGAAGTAACTGTAAGTAAAATAGTTTTTCAATTTCTAAATATACTTTCTGCTAAATACTTTTTAATATTTATGTAAACATTAATTTAATAGTAGGAAGTATATTTCTAAATGTAAAGGTAAAGGCATAAGTTTAGTAATTTGTGGTATGTAGATTGAAGTAACTGTGTTAACTGACTTGAATACCAACAGGAAATCACTTGCTGCAGGAGATTAGACTGTAACAACGTATGAGGTTGTATGCATATAAAAAGAGGTTGTGGTTGTTTTACTTGTATGTATACAACTGTTAGAGAAATGGAGTAAGGAATATGGAGTTAAGTCAAGGGTACTGTTTATGTTCAAAATTCATGCTGCCTCAATGGCATTTTGGGTTCTGTGCCTGTACAAACCATGCTGGCAGCTTTTTAGAGCTCAGAGTCCCCTCCTCTAACTCTCTGTGATAAGGGATTGGCTAAGCTCCTCCCATCAGGGGAAACCTAACAGTTGTCACAGAAAGTCCGTTATTATTCAGTCTTTTGCTACCATTTGTAAGGGTCACACAGTTGAATCTCTGCTGCATCTTGCACATTGGTGGATTACAGCTTCCAGACTCAGACAAGATCCCTGTAACTTCCCTTCCTCTTTATTATTGTATAGTTTTGATTTCTTTCTGTTTTATTAAATATAATGTGTATGTGTGTTCACTTTTTATTCTAATATTCTTGCCATTTGCTACTGCTGTTAATTCCTTTGTAAATGCTAACTTATTATTGTATTGTTTGCATACTTAACACTGTTTTATGCAGTTATGGAGCTTTTATAAAGTGTTTTATGCATGACTTGTACTGGAATGCTAAAGTTCGGTGGTGTCAGTTGAACACTAGGGACTGTCTTGTGCATGTAGGCCAAGTGGCCTGTTGTTTCTGCTGTTTATTTGCTTCAAGTTGAATTTCTGACTGGAAAACATTGCATTTTTCCATTTTTTCTTGATTTTTATATTTACTTGTGATTTGACACTTATATAGCTGTCTTTTATTTTTAACTTGCAGTTTTACCAAAGATTATTGTATTTGTATTTTCTGTGGAGATTTTTCTTTTTTAATTTCTGACAAGGCAGTCTGTAAAAAAATGCTTATTTTTGTTGCTTTAACTTGTTTCTATTGTATTTAAGGGCATATATTTGATTTTTTTGTCACTATTTGAACAAATTAATTTTATTTGGTATTATGGCTGTGCGTGCTGTTTACTACACTATTAAGATTGTAGAACAAAGTTTAGCACACTTTAAACATTTTCTGCTGTATTTTATGCAGTTTAGCTCTGTTTGCTGTGTGATAACATAGTTTATATTTTCTATTATTGCTGCCCTTCATCAGCTGGTGTTTTTCCTCTGACTTGACGAATCCTGATACAGCTACCCCCAATCAAATACAGTTACACTTAAAAAAAAAAAAAAAAAAAAAACTTTGTAAAAACTTGTTGCCTTACTCCAACTCTCAGACCATTTTCCTTTCCCCCCATCACCCTCTGGTGCGAGTCCACAGCACTTCATGATACGGGGATCAGACACATTCTACAGGGCCATTCCAGTACCTGGTTCAGGTATGGGAGGACCAAACACAATAGGTGCAAGAAAGGTCCAGGGTAAGAGTCCCCTTATGGCCATAATACTTGGTCCCCAGATATTTTGTCCTCCTGTGTAGCTGATGGCAAGAAGAAACAGAAACTTCATCACATGACAGGCAGTCAAGTTATTATCATGTATAGGTCTGAAGTGGTTTAATTCTGGAGTCCATGCTCCTATTCAGAATGACTATGGGGCAACATTCTCTAGAGATTGGTCTAGCACAGCAGATTTTAATGAGGACTGTGATGCAGATAGTAGTGAACACTCTGAGTCCATCCAATCTGATTTTTTGGAAGGTGAACAGGTTCAAAATCCCAAGCAAGTATGATGCTAGCAAGATTTAGAGATCCATCTGACTGGAAGTAAACTGGAGCTGTTATATTTTATATTGTATTACATTAGATTAGATTAGATATATGAGATTCCAAATACTTCTGCTGTTCCTCCTCTGTTACCACCCTTAGAAGATGTCTGTAAAACTACATATAAATTCCCCTTGTCAAGTGAATAAGTTCCTGAAAAGACTATGAGAAAATGCAAGGTATACTCGTATCTTGTATCTCTCTTTGCTTCTTTGTCAGCTGACCCAGCTGCGGTTTCTCCAGCTGCCAACTCTAATGAGAGTCTTGCCTTCTTCTAACCCAAATAAAATTTGGCAACTGGTTAGAATCTAAGGGGAAAAAAATTGTCGGAGTCTAGTAATTTAGTCTTTAGAATTTTAAATGATCAGGGTTGTTGCTGAAAATTATTTTGTAGTATGCTTACAGTCTGGATGATCTTGCCATTTCTTCACCTACTAAACAGAAGTATATATGAATGAAATTGTGTTTAATATGACTCAGGTTTTGAAACATGCTTTGAGGAGTGTTTTGGAAGGTGCGGACACTATTTCTAGAAATGCAGCTGTTTCTGTTATACCGAGAACGTATTTGTGGTTACATCACCAAAACTTTTCTGAGAATTAAAAAAAACAGATTTTGAATGCTCCTTTAGGTTCTGAATTTGTGTTTGTCCCTCCTGCTACCCAGATTCTCCGATAATAAGATTATAGAAGTAAATTGATGCATGGGGTAGCTAGAATGTTCCATATTCCTAGGTTCTCTCCCAACAGGCAGGACAAACAACAATCACAGCTTAAAAAGAGTCAGGGTACCAAGAGGAAGTGGCAGGAAGATAATGCTTCCAAACCAAAGAAAAGAGGTTCCTTTCCCAAAAAAAGATTATTCCCCTACTAAGGAATGATTATGCCAAGACTGGTAGCATCCCTTCCCTCCCATCTGTCCCTCCACCCTTTCCTCTTTCCCCTTCTCCCAGGTTTTAAATCAACCCAGCAGATTGGCAGATGACTATACCCTTTCTTTTGGACCAGTTTCATGCTGACTGTATATTTGAAGAATCCTTATCATCACATGACAATTGCTTCCAACTTCAATTTGAATCTACAAATGTCCTGTCTCACATCCTCACAAAGATTTGTTTCCCTGGGTTGTAAGTTGGACAGAGAAAAAATATGGCATTACCACTAGAAGACAGACTGTTCAGAACATTTTCAGTGATTTCTCTCTTCAAGAACCTGTCCCCTTAAGAAAGTTTCTCAAAATTCTACCAGTGCTGGATTTTGTGAAATGAGAGAGTGATTGAGGGATTAGATGCCCTTCTATCCAGACTCCAGTTCATTTAGTCCAGACGGACTTCTCAGATTTTGCAGTAGTGACAGTGTCCATGGGAGTTCAAGTGCAAGGCCAATGGGGTCCTTAGGACATGTCAAAGAAATGTTAGTAATGATTCATACTGTAAAAGGTTTTTTACAACTTGTGGTCTTCAGGTCCGAGTTTATTGGTCACATGCAACACCCCACAGTCATGTGGCTCCTGAACAAACAGGAAGGTACAAAAAAATACCGTCTTTGTCAGGTGGCATTGATGGCCTGTGAGCTAGCCTTATAGCATTCTCTGATGCTTCAAGCCTCACACATCCTGTTAGAGCAAAACCTAGTGGCAGACAGATTAAGCAGAGTCATGTCAGACACTTAATAGTGGAAACTCAGGACAGAAGTCTACTTCACTTTGGTCCAGATGTGGGGAACACTTCAAATGATCCAGTTCACCTCCATTCAAAACATACATTTGGAATAATTCTATTCAAGACATCCTTAGAGCCATGCTTGGAGGACAAAAGCATTCTCATTCCCTTGGAAGAGAATGTTTCTTTATGAATTTCTACCCTTTCCTACGATACCCAAGGTACTTCTGAAGATTCAGAAAGTATTACCAAAGCTCATTTTGGTGATCCCCTTTTGGCGTAGGCAAAGCTGTTTCTCCTTTTAATGGAATTGGCCAAGAGCAATTACCGCAGGCTTCCTCACACTCTGGACATACTCAAACAGTTCAAAGGTGACTGGTACAGCCTAGCTTAGAGCAATTGCAACTGACAGCCTGGATGATTCTATCTTTTATATCTTTTAGACCCTTGTTCCATTAGGATGTGCAACAAAGGAGGCAATAAAACATGCAACTAAAAAAATCTTGTGTTTACAAGTGGAATTTCTAAGTGGTGCCTAACTGAAATCAAAGGGCCTGGCATGGTGTTTTTCCCTCTGGTTTTGAAATATTTGTGTGAGCTATCCAGTAGTGTTGTTTTATCTTGCGTGTCTGTCAAGATGCATCTTTTGGCCATCTCATCTTGTCTTCTCTCTTAATCCCATCTTTCGTCTCTTTGTGGTCATTTGAGATCCACTCAAAATTAAATCTCTCCTTCTTGGGATCTCAACTTTGTTCTTGAAAAATAGACCTCATCTCCTTTTGAACCTGCCTTTCAGGCTGATTTGAAGTTCACCACTTGGAGAAATGTTTTGCTTATTGCGCTGACATCGGCAAGGGGTGTCACTGAACTGCAAGCTCTCAGTGTAGGCTAGCCTTATGAGAGTTTCCACAAAGACAGGGTTGATTTACACACTAATCTTTCTTTTATGCTAAATGTTGGTTCTGAATTTATCCTGAATCAAGCCATCAGTCTTTCAGTTTTCTTTCTGGAACCTAAAATCAAGGCACAGGAAGGGACAGGAGGTGGAGATGTATCAATCTACAAAATAAGCACACCTCAACACTGGTCAAATGATGTGACATACTTGAGCTGCTCCATGTCCAACTAACTAACCTTTAGGCAAAGCCCTATACTATAATCTGAAGCTCAAGCCAACACAAAGGGACTCTGGTTAACCAAATTTGCGGATGACTGCAAATTGGGAGCTGTTATTGATTCTCAAGCTAATGTAGACATCCTACAAAAAGGCCTCACGGAGACCAACGACTGGTGACAAAACTATGGCCTTAGGCTCAATGCTAAAAAGTGCATCATCATTCCCTTCAGGAAAAACCCGGTGCCCACAAATTACCATATCAGCGGTAACCCACTTAACTCCGAAGGTGTGATAAGAGGTCTAGGGACACAGGTAGATCGCAATCTCTCCTTCGACAACCATGTTGCCACTCTCGTTAGAAAGTCATTCTACTGGGCACATCTCATTACAAAAGTTTCACATAAAGGAAGAAAGAAGTCATAATCCCTCTCTACTTGTCCCTCATTAGACCCATTATTATAGAATGCAATGCCCCATTTGGCATGTACCTCACTAGACACCTCCAACAACAGGAGAGGCCACAAAAGTTCCTCACAAAGAGGATCTTAGGACTCAAACACATGCCTTATACAGAAAGACTCAAAAAACTGCAGCTTTATCCATGTCATATCGCCTACTTAGAGGTGATCTATGCTTGACATACAAAGCCATGTCTGACCCAGTATTGCTAGACATGCTTCATCTGGAAAAGTCCCTCCATGCCACACGCTCCAAAGACCTCAACCTCATCACCACATTAAACAGAACCTGCTGGAAAGATAGGTTCCTAACCCAGAGACTCTCCATACTCTTGAATAAACTCCTCATTCACGTCAAGCAGAGCACCTCACTAGCCCTCTTCAAGAAAAATCTTGACTAGTGGATGAGTAATAGGAAATTCACCCCGGGGATCACTTCAATAGCCTTGCTCGATAGGGGCACAAGGAATTAACATCTGGCAGCCAGATGACTGGGAATATTCTTGGGCTAGGCTTGCATTGGCCGTTAGCCTAGTACAAACCTATGAACCTATATCCTTGCTAGCTATAGGTCTCTGTCTATGACCCAGAATAACGACCCAGGATAACTGTACCATATACTTGAAAGGGGTCTATATTAGATTATCAAAGTTTCAGAACTTAGAACACCATATGGTCGACACCATATGATCGAAGTACTGAAATTTCGAAAATCTAAAAAAAAAAAAAAAAAAGTAATTGCTTTAAGCAGGGGGCAAGCTCCCCTGTACCCCCTCACCCCGCTACTTAAATATACCAACTCCGAGATCGCACTTTAACAGAGTATGGTGAGGAAAGGGAAGATTTCCCTTTCCTACACTGTAGCTCGATCTCGGAGTTGGTATATTTAAGCAGCGGAGTGGTGTGGGGGGTGCAGGGGGGCTTGCCCCCCTGCTTAAACACGTTTAATTTACTTTCCTTTGTTTTTGTTTTTTTTTTTTTTGTTTTTTTAAATTTCGAAGTTTCAGTACTTCGATCATATGATGTCGACCATATGGTGTTCGAAGTTCTGAAACTTCAATAATCTAATATAGACCCATTTGAAAGTACTGGAGTCGCTCACAGTTCAGCCCAACACCATATTCATGGGTATTGATTTCAACTATCCCACCATAAAGTGGGATGCATACACAACCACTAACATGCTGGCTCAAAAATTCCTGAGTGATGTCATTAGAAACACCCTGGAGCAGCTAGTCTGCACACCTGCTAGGGGTGCAAATATCCTGGTCTGTTACTCACAAATATGAGGGAATGTTGCATCCCCCCCCCTTGTGTAATGTCCTGACTGGTCAGATCAGATCCCAAAGTGGTAACCCTTAAAATAACTATAAAGGCTGAACTCCCAGCAAACCCCAGAATCTTTAAGAACTTTTCCAAGGCCAAGTGCCTTCTATTAAGTAAGGGCATATCTAAATTCCAACCCTCCAACAAACGCAGAGAATATGGTGACCTATGAGGAGGTGTTTACAGAAACTCTGTATACGCAGGCAAATAATTGCATAGAAGCAGTAGAAGCAAACTGAAATAAACTTAGAATAAATTCCAAAAACAAGCCCTCTTGATGGACCCCCAGTATAAATAATTTGTGCAACAAAAGAAAGAAAATCCTGCCCATAACTAGGGTGGTCTATGCTCAAAAGACAAAAAAGTCCCTCAGTCTCAACAAGCAACTCAGCGGACTAACCAAGTCCACCAAAGACAACTTTGAGCAAAAATAGCCTTCCAGGCTAAGGATAATCATAAGACATTTTTCAGTTATATATACAGTCTTAAAGGGAACACCCAACAGTGTGCTGAACTTGAGCTTTCTATAGAGAGAAATTAGAGGAAAGCAAATACTTGCACAAGAAAAGCTGTCAGAAGCTTGAAATAAAAATTTGTGTTTGTTAATACAACAGATTTATGAAAAACATTATATAGACCAAGAAACTTTGGGCCGTTTGGAAAAAGAAACAACTTAGAAAGTGCAAAAATATAAAGAACAAAACGTGGAGATTTTTGAAAGATATAAAAACAAAATATGAACATGGAAGAGAAACAGAGATCTGATATGGTACAATATTTACACAAAGGAGAAAGCCAAATTAATCAATATAAAAAAGCAGCCCCAAAGATATTCGATGGGAAATGTAGGCAAAGGCATCCAATATGGAAAATTTCACAGTACAAAAAATAAGATCACAAAGAGCGAACGTAGAACAGAAGATTAGTAAAGTAGAACTTAACAAAAAAAAATAGAAGTTGATGTTATGCAATACTTGCAAAGTGAAGGATTTAGTGTAGAAAATCTTAACACAGGTTATATCAGAGCATGATGGAACAACGAGTCTCCCAAGTAAGGAGAAACAGGAGAGCAGGAGACATCTGAAGAAGAAATGTAGACATGAGAAAGAAAGAGAGATTTAGTATGGTGCAATATTTATGCAAAGGAGAAAGCAAAACTAATCGGTACAAAAAGAGCAGCGCCAAAGATATTTGAAGAGAAATACAGGCAAGGGCATCCTGATAGTGAAAATTTAACAATACAAAAATAAGAAACAAAGAAGAAAAGTAGAAAAGAGGATTAGTAATGGAAGAGTTAAAGAAATAGAAACTGAGGTCATGGATTACTTGCAAAGTGAAGGATTTAGTGTAGAAAAACTAACTCTGATAACATCACAGCAGGATAGAACAAAGGATTCCCAAACTAAGGAGAAACCACTGGAGCCGGAAACATCTGATCAGTTGCCATATGAAGGTACTTTGGAGCCTTCCATATTAAACCAGTACAAAAGTTCAACTGGAGTTGCACAGCAAGGGAAGGAACAGGAAACTGTGGCAACTTTGACACAGTCAGTGTTGTGAAGGATAGGCCGGTGAGTTCTTATACAACAGAGCAACGGATGACGCAGGATGAAACTGAAGAGAATGTGGCACAGGAAGTTGCTCTGGAATTTTCTGTAGAAGGCCCACTGGAAATGGAGAACAAAGAATGTGCCCTTAGATTAGAAGAAATTTATCTAAGAGAAGAGTTGCTTGATTTAATAGAGATGGACAGAAATATTAAGATCAGTGAAAGAAATGGACTACAAAAAGTCAATAAAACCCAAAAAGAAGTTTGATAAAACAAATGAACATAGTAATTAAGACTGTTCATATAAATTCATGTGAAATAACAGAAGTAAATAGGATATATTATTATGCAGCTAAATTAATAACATATAGTCTTGCCACAAAAACACAGGGCAGTAAGGGAAAGAAAGGGGAGAAATTAAATACCATCATGGAAGTATCAAATAGAGAAAACTATGAAGCAATTAAGACAAGAAGTGTCACTGTCAGAAGAGTATAGAAGAGGGAACGGATCAACAAAAATACTCGGAAAGATAGACATGATAAAAACAATCCGCAGTATCAGAACAGATCAGGATATATCATGCACTATCACAAATAATAAACTAAAAATACCAGCACAGGGAGAAAAACTTAGAAGATATGCAGATAAATAAAAAAGGAAAAGTACAAACTAAGCAGTTTATTGATGAGTCAGAAAAGTGTTATAGAGAACTAGGAAACAAGGCAAAAGGAATTGAAACATACCAAAAGAGAAGACATTGATACATTTTGGAGAAATATCCATGAAGATCCTGTGGAACATAACAAAGATGTTAAATGGATAGAAGAAGTAAAAGAAAGAATAAGGAGTTCAAATGTGTAGAATATGAAATAGGATGAAGTAACAGCCAGAGCAATTGAAGCAAAGCTAAGAAAAGTTCCTTATTAGAAAACCCCAGGCCCAGATGCAGTACCTAACTTCTGGCTGAAAGTATTGACATTTTTACATGAAAATTTAGCAGTGAATAAGAACTATTTATTGCGCACACCAGACACCAACCTGGTTAACAGGAAAAAAATATTCCTACTTAAAAGTGAACCTGCAAGCTATTCTAATAACTATAGATCAATAACTTGCCTTCTGACAACATGTAAAATATACACAAGAATTGATGCTGACAAAGTTTATAGCCGTTTAGAAGAAAACTCAATCATGACAATAGAATAAAAGGGTAAAAAAGAAAGTCATATGGAGCAAAGGATCATTTGTTGTTAAACAAAGTAATAATGGAGAACTGAGAAAAGGGGAAGAATCTTAAGTATGTCATGGACAGACTACAAAAAAGCATTTGACAGTATCCCACATTCATGTATAAGAGTGCTTAAAAATGTATAAGATACACCCTACACTGATTGATTACATTACAGCAACCATGAAACAGTGGCAAACCACTGCAGTTAAGCCATGATAAAAGACAAATTATTCCAGGGATAAAAATTCAAAGGGAGATATTCCAGGGCGATTCTTTGTCACTGCTGCTCTTTTGTCTTGCCCTTAACCCATTAAGCTGTCTACTTAGGTCATGGCTATAATTTGGCTGCCAGAAAACAACAGTGTAAAGACCACTCATCTTCTTTTTGTGGATGATTTAAAACTGTATAATTCATCAGACGAGGAACTGAAACCACAACTGTTAAGTGGTCAAAACGTTTTCACATGATACAAGAATGTCATTTGATCTTGATAAATGCACAAATGCAACCTTTACAGTAGGAAAGCTGCAGCACCATAATTTTTTTTATTTTTATTTATTTATTTTACATTTGTTGACTGGGATAGTTCAACTGGATACATGTCCATTTTCAGCAGAGGCCTGGGGAGAAAAGCTCCAAACTTACAAACAGATAAAGACAAGCAAGTTACATTGCATGCACATATTGTATTAACATGCAAGTTACAGTCTCACATTTCAAGCCTATGAAGAATACATAAAAACATCTGTTTGGGACAGAAATGTGATATAAAAGAACTTGAACAAGAGGGAATGTATACATGTTTGGGAACTGATGAAGGATCAACAGTAAAACATGAACAAATGCAAATAAAACATACTAAGAAATATTTTAGAAGACTAAAATTAATACTGAAAACAGTGCTGACATCTAGGAGCAAAGTCCAAGTTATAAACCAATTTACTCTTCCAGTCCTAACTTTCAGTTTTGGAGTAATTGACTGGCGCCACAAGGTGTTGTATTGGTTGGACAGGAAAATAAGAAGAATGCTTCATGCTTATCAAATGATTTATAAAAATGAGTGTATAGCATGACTATAGATTCCCCATTCTGAAGGAGGTATGGACCTCCTTGAAACTGAGTACATGTGTAGATCTGCAATCTTAGAACTAAGTACATATCTGCCGACCTCACAGGATCCAAATGTAGCAAAAGTTTTAAAACGTGAGGACAGCAGTTTCAAGATGACTTCCCTGATAAGTTTAGCAGAAGCAGGGAATTGAAATCAAACCAGAAGTAGATAAAAATCAGACAGCAACTGAATGTGGCAAAAAACAAAAGAATGTAAGGTGATGGACCAGATGATAGGGCAAGAAATGTGGAAAATGCAGAAATATGGTTGCAAGTGTAGAAAACTCTTGAAACAACCTCATGTTGATCAGGATCAAACACAGAAATGGTTAACGAGAGGTAAGTTTAAACCAAAAGATGAAAGATTAATGTTTGCGGCCCAAGATAGTGGACTGTGTACACATTGGGTTACAAAGTCCTTTGAACATATGGGAGAAACAGACAAATGTAGGTTTTGTAAAACAGAATTGGAAACAGTAACGCATCTCATTGCTGGTTGTGATATACTAATGGCAAAAGTCAAAGTAAACTTTATTGTCATTCAGAATCACAGAAGTGCAAAAATTGAATGAAATTCCTCCTCTCTGGATTCAATTGTGCAGATATGACATAGACTTAATACGACAAGACATTAATACATATATTACTACTTACTATATACCATAATGTTCTAGATATATAATCCTAATATTGCACATAAATTAAGCTCACTTTAATATTTATTGTACAGTGATCTCTTTGCTTGCTTGAGTATTGCACAATACTGAGGTAAGACATTGCATTAAATACTTGTATTAAGTGTTGCCCAGAATGAGTATTGTACTGTGACTGAGTTACAGACTAGCATTAGATATTGCATTATAATGAGACATTTCTCTGGCCTTACTACTACCCCTGATGACCAGTGATTTGGCTCGACTTACTGAGTATTGCACTAATATTCGATTGAGAGAGGCAATCAAGTTATTGCACAGTTTGAGACAGTCTTCCACATTAAACTGATGGCTCAGATGGTCTGCATGGAGCATGTTTGTTGCCAGTGTTCAGCAGTCTGATGGCCTATTGGAAAAAGCTGTTTCTGAATTTCATAGTTCTGCATCTTATGTTACCTTACAATGGGTAGCTTGTTCCAGAGTATGGGAAATCTCTGGGACAGGAATCTATCCGTCCAGCATGTCCTGCTATTGTGGTGACAAAGTTTAGGTCTCTAGAGCGTGTAGCTCAGAGGGATTGGGATTTCTTTATGTGCAGCATGTCCAACAGCTCTGGGTTTGACATAGTTGTATATGTTAGGCAGAGATCATCTCGGAGTAGGCGATATGCTACAGAGTAAAACTGGAGATGTTATGTTGTCCTATCTCACCTTCATTCTTACAATGATGGATTCAGAGCAAATCCTCGGCTCCGACTCAGCTGAATACATAGGTGAAAGTCTCAAACTTGGCTTGTGGCAAGAAGGTATCCCACAATGCAGTGGTGTAATTCTCCTGATCTCGTTTGCTGCTTTACAAGGTTGGATGCGCTCATCTTGGCCGTGACTAAGTTGTGACAAATTTTCTATTACCTCTTTCTAAAATTATTATATTTGCTTATAAATAGCTTATTTCTTATTATATTTAACTTGTTATGCCTCCTTGCTGCTGTCTGTTTGGTAGTGATAGTTTTTTTCCCCTTTAGCACGGCTTTTGCCGTCACTTTGTAAGCCCTTTTGGTATCCCTTGTAGTGGTTGTTGTTTGATAGTTTCTTTATAGCTCGTTTTAGTTAGAGTTATTCGCCCGCTTAAGTTAGAGGGCTTGTAGTGTATTATTGTCTTGTTTAGAAAATAGAACCGTTTGAGTTAAAGGTTTTATTTTTCTTCCCCTGGTTGTCTTTCCTTGTGTTTGTCCCATAGTAACTTGTTGGTGTAGCTTTAGCTTCATTAGTCTTAGCTAAATTCTTTCTTGTTGTTGTTGCTGTCGCCTTTGGGGTCTTACCTTAAATATGTCCAAAGACCCAAAAGAGAGAGAACATAAGCCTTTGGGCTTTAAAAATGTCAGAAGTGCTCACAAAAAATGTCCATCATAGATGGACATGTTATATGTGTTTATTGCCTTGGTGCCATTCATCTTCAAGAAGACTGCAGCTTTTGTCACTTTTTCAATGCTAGAGTACTTCAGGAAAGGAGAAACAAATTGATTCTGAAAGGGCTCTTAAAGCCTTCTTTTGAGGAAGCCATCCATAGTTGTTCTTCCTCTTCTTCGTCTCCTTCCTCTAAAAAGGATAAGTCTCAGAAAACTCTGATGCACTCTCTCATGCACTCGCAACATCGGCTCAGTCAGAGCCGCCAGTCAAACTTCATAAAATTTCCAAGGCCATTACTTCCTCAGCTCCACAGTCTTCAGAGCCATCGGAGGTCATTTTGGTTGACAGGTCTAGTACTTTGGCTCCAAAACCCTTGGAGCCGCAAGATACCTCCACTCGGAGCTGGTCCATGGATATTTCGCCGGTTTCTCTGACATTGAGATCTCCAATCCTTCATAGGTCTAGCTCTCCTTCCCCATCTTCCAGGTCCACCAGGAGCTTATCAGATGATGATGTGGAACGGGTGGTGCTCAGACTCCTGAAGTTGCTGGTGCTGACAAAATTATTTTCTGCTCCTACCCATTTGGTCTCGGAGCCTACTGTACCCACTGTTGTTCCTCCTCCAAGCCAAGCTGGTCCTTCAGAGCCGGGGTGCTTGGTACCACTTACTGTGGATCCATCGGTTCTGGGACCCCCTTCGGTGATCACGGAGCCGACATCTGCTCCAACTCTCTCAGTGCCATCCGGGGAGTCTGGGAGCCGGGGTTCCATCGTTGGCCCCAGGGGGGATTCTCGGCCCTGATCTTCAGGGCCGAGTCTGCCCCTCAGAGAGTCGGCCCGGGTTAGCTCGGCTTCCACATCAGCCTCGGGTCCGATCTCATTGGTTCCGGTGCCTTCATCTGTCTCCTCAGAGCCGAGGGAGTCTTTGGAGCCAGTGGGATCCGCCTTTGAGCTGATGAGGAGTGTGTTGTCTACCCATTCAGCACCACAGAAGGATACTAGTACTCATGCCCCTAGGGCACCGGCTACTGTCTCGGCACCACCCATTCCACAGGACAGCAGAGATCCAGAGCCTTAGGATCCCCAGTGGGTGATCCCATCTCCTCCGAGGCCTCCCCAGAATATCCTTCTGAGAAGCCACCTCAGAAAAGAACCTGCAAGAGAAAGCATGTTGACTCCCCAGACAAGTCTATCACTTCAGACACTGACCTCGATGAGTCGGAAGGGTCCCCACGGTCATCCTCTGATGATATCTCATTTGCAGATATTCTGGAGATCCTCAAGTAAAGAGGCAGCTGGCCACCACCCCTTCTGATGAGGAGTCAGTGTACCTGAAGGCTTTTGGATCTCAGCCTTCAGCCTCCCGGGTGTCTCCACCTTTCGATGAGCTAATGGACCTGGTTAGTTGAAAGGCATAGGAGTCACCTGACACTACGGAACTGGTCCCTTGGAGGCCAAACAAATTTTTGTCAGCTGCTTCGAGCAAGGATTTTTTAACCAAGGGGGTACCTGTAGATTCTGTGGTGGTGCAGCAGCCACCAAGAAGGAACTTGCAGAGACTAACTCATCTGTTCATCCTCCGAATAAAGACTCTTGAATGATGGACAGATACGGGAAGCGTGTCTTTTCATCAGCGACTTTCTTGCTGCGATCGCTGAACTACTTATCCCACTTTACAAGGCTACAAAGAGATCTCCTGAAAGAGTTAGGAGATACTCTACAAGGTTCATTAGCTACGAGGGTGAATGAGAAGGTCTCCTCCCAGCTATCCATCTTAAATTCCATTGTCAACTCCTCCATGAGGCTCATATCCTACGCAGCAGATGGAACAAGCAGGGCAGCGGGTTCCGGAGTTTCCCTTAGGAGATGCTCCTGGATGTGCTTGTGCAATTTTGCAGAGCCCTTTAAGTCTACCTTTACTGATGCCCTTTTTGATGGTTCCTCACTCTTTGGACCCAAAGTAAAAGACACTCTAACCCAGTGCGTGCAGGAAGTAAAATCTCTCTGTGCCGTTGGAGTACGTTTTTCTGAACCTTCAAGACCTTATCCTAAAGGCCAGAAGAGCGGAAAGATGTGGTTCAAAACATCCCGGAGATTTTTCCTCTACACATGGGGTGATACCTTCCCCAGGGGAAGAGGGGGGAGTAATAATGGTAGATGCCACCCCAGAGGCAGAGGGGGCCCGCAAAACCAGGGTGACTGTGATTCCTTTAGCTAACGCCCTTATCAGCACTCCTGAAAGGAGGCTTGACTGCTCTACTCTGGAGGCAGTCGGGGGACGTTTATCAATGTACCCAGAAGCCTGGCAAAATATCACAAAAGACAAATGGGTACTAAATATAATATCCAGAGGATACTCCATCCCTTTCTCCAACCCTGTTCCACAGACCAAAACAATCCCAGATGTTCCACCCAATCTAAGGGAACAAGCAACTATAGAGATTCAAAAGTTGCTTCACAAAAGAGTCAACCAGGAAGTCCCCGCAGACCAAATAGGATTCAGAACTTACTCAAGATTCTTTTTGGTGCCAAAAAGAACAGGGGACTGGAGGCCCCATATTAGACCTAAGCAAGTTAAACGAATCTGTCAAGAAGTCAAAATTCCGAATGGTGACACTGCAGTCTATACTTCCCTTTTTAGGGAAAGACGATTGGATGTGCTCGATAGACCTTCAAGATGCTTACTACCACATAAAAATGGACAGGACATCAAGAAGGTACTTATGTTTCCGGCTGGGAGCCAGCCATTACCAGTTCAGAGCTCTGCCCTTTGGTCTCACTACAGCCCCCAGAGTGTTCACCAAATGTATGGGAGTAGTCACGGCTCACCTGAGACGTCTAGGATTATGAGTGTTTCCCTATCTAGACGACTGGCTCCTATCTGCCACCACCAAGCATCTACTCCTACAAGCCAGGGATCTAACTTTGGACATTTGCAATCAGCTGGGTATTACAGTAAACGTTCAAAAATCTGCCTTGTTGCCCTGTCAGCATATTACATTTATAGTCGAAGATCTAGACACTTCCTCCATGGTAGCACGTCTTCCAACAGAAAGAGTTATAGCTCTCAGACAGCAGATACTTCACCTCCTTCCCAAGACCAAAGTGAAAGCAAAGATAATCCTAAGATTACTAGGAACAATGGCTTCCACGATTACACTGGTCCCTCTTGCCAGAATGCACATGAGGATCCGTCAATGGCTATTGTTCTCCCAATGGTCACTTCAAGAGCTTCCTATGTCTCACCTGATCAGTATAATGGAATCATGCAAGAACGACTTAAGATGGTGGATACACTCCACGCATGTGACAATAGGCAGACCCTTTGTTCTACATCAACCCATAGCTACAGTGACCACGGACGCTCCCCAAATAGGGTGGGGGGGCATTATCTAGGAAGAACAGTCCAAGGTACATGGCAAGATCATGAGGCTCACTTGCATGTAAATGTTCAAGAGATGAGAGCAGTGCTTCTTGCGTTGCAAGCACTTCAAGACTCTCTTCCTCTAGAGACAATTGCGATAGTCAGACAATATGTCTGTGGTTTAGTACATAAACAAGCAGGGAGGGGGAACCAGATCTTACCCACTTTGTCGAGAAGCCCTACAAGTGTGGCAATGGGCAGTTTCTTCCCAGCACTTTCTAATTGCAACACACATTCCAGGGAAGTCCAACGTGATAGCGGACAAGCTGAGCAGAGCAATCCTAATGGCTTACGAGTGGTCTCTCAATCACAATGTAGCAGAAATGATTTTCCGAACATGGGGACACCCTTGCTGCGATCTCTTTGCCACTCCCATGAATGCCAAGTGCAGTAACTACTTTACCCTAATTCCCCCTCTGGGGGAGATGCCGAGAGATGCACTTGCTCACGATTGGCCCTCGGGACGTTATGCTTTTCATCCTTTTCCTCTCATACCCAGAGTAATTCAGAAAGCACAGTACTCTGGAAGCAGGATAAGTCTCATTGCTCCTTACTGGCCTTGCCAAGTTTGGTTCCTCTTCCTTTGGCCTCATCTTCAGGAGAAGCTTTGGACTCTGGACCCAGTGCCAGATCTGCTGACTCATATGTCAGGGGAGCTTCATCCTTGTCTTCACACCCTAAAATTGACAGCTTGGCTGCTCCACTTCCCAATTTAGTCAGGCTTCACAATTTCACTCCTACAGTTAGACATATCTTAATGTCCTCGCATAAAGCTTCCACTAGAAAGCTGTATTCTAATAAATGGAAGAGGTTTTCCTTTTGGGCTCAAGACAGGAACATTGATCCTTTTTCTGCACCTATTCATTCTATTTTGAAATTTTTGGCAGAACTGTTCCAACAAGGCTCAGCTGCAGCAACCATCAGGGTTCAACTCGCTGCAATTTCAAATTTTCACATGGGTGATTCGACTTCCAACTTAATGTCACATAGGTTGTATAGAGCCTTCTTAAAAGGTGCCTCCTTATTAAGACCTTCTTTTAAGGCACCCCTTTCTCCTTGGGATCTAAATTTTGTTTTGTCTCATCTCACGTTACCACCTTTTGAGCCCTCTTCATCTTCAGACCTCAAGTTTCTTTCCTGGAAGACTTTGTTTCTAGTCGCTGTTAACTTCTGCTAGGAGAGTGTCAGAGTTGCAAGCTCTTTCTATTAAACCGCCATATTTGATTTTTCATAAGGATAGGGTATCCTTACATACTAACCCATTCGTTCTACCTAAAGTCTCTTCTCCAAACAACATAAACCAATTTATAGGGCTTCCAGTGTTCTTTCCTAATCATAGCAACAAGGCAGAGTACAAATTACATCAACTGGACATGCATAGACAACTCAGATTCTATTTGCATAGGACCAAAGACTTCAGAAAATCTGACTAATTATTCATATCATTCTCTGATGCAAAAAAAAGGAAGCTCAGTTTCAAAAACTACTCTTTCCAGTTGGCTTTCTAAGTGTATTACATTCATCTATAACTCGAATCACAGAGATTTACCTTTTAGAGTGAAGGCTCATTCCACTAAAGCAATGGCTACATCATCTG
The DNA here is from genome assembly GCF_019279795.1 of Protopterus annectens. Taxonomy (NCBI): domain Eukaryota; kingdom Metazoa; phylum Chordata; order Ceratodontiformes; family Protopteridae; genus Protopterus; species Protopterus annectens. The sequence continues at coordinate 1,164,297,867 of NC_056731.1, forward strand.
CCTCTCAAGCCAGAATTCCCATGGATAATATTTGTGCAGCAGCTACTTGGACTACTCCACATACTTTTATCACATTTACAAAGTGAATTTGGCCTCCAGGGGCAGGGCATCCTTTGGTTCCATGGTGCCTAAAGTTGTACTCCTGTGAGCCACCCAGGGAAAAGGTGCTAGGGATGCTGTGACCAAACCAACCAAGTTCTATGCACGGGGAAAATGCACGGTCCAGACCAATGCCATAAAACAACCAAGTAGACCAGCAAGAGCAGACGTGGAAGTAAATAATAGTCTTTGTTTAGTACAAATGGTAATCCTTTATTGGATACAGACCGGTTTCGGCAAATGTTGCCTTCTTCAGTGTAGAAGGCAACATTTGCCGAAACCGGTCTGTATCCAATAAAGGATTACCATTTGTACTAAACAAAGACTATTATTTACTTCCACGTCTGCTCTTGCTGGTCTACTTGGTTGCTAGGGATGCTGTCCCATCATTGTAAGAATGAAGGCAAGATAGGACAACATAACTTAAAGAAATGATGTACTCACCATAACATTCCCTTTTTGTTGTCCATCTCGCAGTTCATTCTTATGAACCCTCCCTCCTTCCCCCTGCCAAAGACTCCTTGTGGACCTGGTAGATTTTTTACTACTTTCAGGAGTTCTTTGTCTCAGCTTGTTTCTCCTTCCAGTATGTATAGTATAGACTTGGATATATGTATATGTTTGCAGTTATGTATATAGTGTATATATCGTTTAGTAGTAGCAGCAAACAAGATCTGGGGAATTACACCACTGCATTGTGGGATACCTTCTTGCCACGAACCAAGTTTGAGACTTTCAGCTATGTATTCGGGCGAGTCAGAGCTGAGGATCGGCTTCAAACCCATCATTGTAAGAATGAACGGCAAGATGGACAACAAACATGGAACGTTATGGTGAGTACATAACTTTTTTTTTTTTGAGACGGTCAGTGTAGGGTATCTGTTTGAGGCCAGTAATCCTCTTTGTGAGGTATTTTTGTGGCCTTTCCAGCTGCTGCAGATGTCTTGTGAGGTACATTCCAAAAGGGGCGTTGTACTCTGTAATGGGTCTAATGAGTGTCGAGTAGAGGGGAACAATGACCTCTTCTTTCCCGGATGAGAACCCTTGTGTGATGAGGTGTGCCACATAGAAGAAATTCCTGACTACTGTGGCGCTGTAATTATCAAAGGAAAGAATTATCAATTTCAGCCAGGTTTCAGTAAAAATAAGTAAACTACAGTTCCTCACCTTGTTCTGAGTAGACAGTTCTAACCTTATGTAGTCCATTTTTCTTTCCATGGATCGAACATTTGCCAGCAGTATAGATGGGGGTGCAGGCCTGAAGGGATTATCTTTTAGCCTTACAGTAATTCCAACCCTGGATCCTCTTTTGCATGTTCTCTCAAATCTCTTACGTCTCCTTCTCTTGTCCTTACCCATAGATGTTAGTTTTGTTACTTTCAGACATTTTGGATCATGTTTAAGTAAGATTCCCAGCTCCTACAGCTTCAGGAGTGTTGTGGGCCTCACAGGCCCTGCAGACAGCAGCTCATCAAACCTGTTGCATGACAAGCTTAGGTGTCAAATTTCTAAAAGATTCTCTCTAATATAAATTAACTTACTGTTAGTATTTGCTTTTTCCTCTTTAATTAGACATAAAATAAGACAAACAATGTACATTTCTTTACTGAGCTGAAGTAGCCACTGCTACATGGGCACCACCAATTTTTTTTTTTTTTTTTTTTTTTTTTTACAGAAGGACTGTATACTGAAAGGCATAATAATTTGGCTAGACTGTTAGCAGCATTGGGGATTTTGCAAACATTATAATATTGATGTAGCTGAAAATCACTGGAAATATGAACCACATAGCAGTGTAAAAAATTATGAAGTTTATTATCGCATGGCATCACCCATTACCAACAGTTCAAAAATAGATGTGAGAAAACCAGATATAGTAGTCCATGAAAAGAAGACAAAAGTAGCATTGAACATTGAAATTGCTACACCCAGTGACTAGGGTGTTGTATGTACAGAGAGACACAAAGCCATAAAATATCAGGATTTGCAGGCAGAAAAAAGGGCAATGTGGAAGGATACTCAGACAGTTCCACTAGTAGTAGGAGCAATGGGTCTTATAAAAAAGAATTTACAGTCGTACTTAGATATGTTACCGATACATGTAACTCCATATGAATTGCAGGAGGAGTCATTACTGGACACATTGTGGGTGCTGTGAAGAACACTTGTGGCTAACATCAGAGAATGAAACATTATTAATTTCATGAACTTTAATCATACTTTGACTTAGGAATGGGGTCCATTTCCATCATGGTAATTGAAAACCAAAAGACTTGGAGAAATTAAAAAAGGGAATGTAGCAAATTTGCTGGCCAATAAATTTTGCTCTGGTTTCACCACCCCCACCCCCAATTCCCCCCAGGAAAAACACTCTACCATTTCTCCCCAAGTGAACAGGTCCTCACTGCACTGTCCAGAACTAATTAACTGTATATTAGAAGAGCATGCATATTTGGTTGAAAGTATTGAGACCCAACCAGTAGTGATATCGGACTTGAATCTATGAGATCCAAAACAAAGATAGAAGAAACTGAAATAAAATGATGTCACAGGCATTTCTCTAATATATTTTTAAAGGGAGAATTTAAGGAATGGGAAACAGTTAAAATCAGTGTTAGTAGGGAATATAGAAATGGCTCCTGAGGGGCTAGCTAATGCATGGGATAAAATGAAGATGGACTGTAAAATTATAGTAGAAAAAGGGAAGAGGGAAATATATGGGTAAAGTAACAAATAATTTAGAGTGACTGCAAAAGTTAAAATGTTGCAGGAAAAAAGGGACGGTTTATAGATCAAGAGAAGGAGCGGTTGTAGAGTGCTAAGAGGGAAATGTGAGTACATGTGCAATATGCATGAGTTTATGAAAATAGCTATTAAACAATTATTTTGGTAACCCGAGAACACAGATATTCCTGGGGAGAAAACTTGGGCAACAGAAAATGGAAAGAGTTGTGCCAAAATGCAGGAACCCTATGACAAGAAGATTGACTATGAATCCTGAATAGATATTGAAGATAGTTCAGTAATGTTATGAAAATCTATGTAGAGAGTATGATTAAGGAAATTAGGAAGAGAAACAATTGGAAACAGTTTTGGAAACTTTAGATATTCCAGAGTTATCAAAGAGAAAAATCAAGCAATTAATAATCCAGATCGATAAGGGAGAAATAAAAACCGTAATGAATAACCAAGCAACAAGGAAATCTCCTAGACAGATAATGTCTTGAAACGAGAATACCTGCATTGTGAAAGGAGTGGTAGTAGTATTACCACCATGTGGCAAGGACCCTGAAAACCAAGCATCAGATAGACCAGTATAGAGTGTTTGCCTATATTAGCTAGTAGAACGACAAAAGTGTTACCAAAGCTAATAGGTATGTATCAGTGTGGTTTTGTGCAAGGGAGACAAACATTTGATAAGATTAATAGAGCAATGATGATCCAGAGAGAATCATAATATTTTACAAAAATCCATTATTGTTGATTAATTTGTATGCAGAGAAAGCGGGATTGGCAAGGAATCCGTGAGCAGGGCAGTGTTAGCATTTTCATTCCCAGACGGAAATGTATGATGATTAGAGGCAAAACTAAAGGTAAAATTAGTCCTTTTTTGACAACTTCAGTTTAAATAGAGGAGCCAGACAGGGATGTCCTCTTTTAATTTCTATATACTTGGAGCGTTTAGCTAAAAAAAAGGTAAAGAATTAACAAATTCAGAGCTATAAGTGATGAGTTAGTCAGTAAAAACTAGCTTGGTTTCCATAGTAAATCATTCTGTACCTGACAAATTCTGAATATGCTGTTAGGCTGCTGTGGGATATTCTAAGACAATTTGAAATATTTTGGAGAAATAAAATAAGTAAGCAATAATAATCAATGAGGTGGGTGTTACAGGGAAATAGCTGATTGCCCTGGGTGCTGAGGCCAAATTCCACAGGCCTTCTCATCCCCTGAAGGTCTGTTATGTCCCTGTAATGCATCCCCAGGAGGGCATTATTATGTTTTGAAAATGGGTTATTTATTCCTAGTATTTACAATTTTTATGTTTTTGGTGTAAAATAGTACTTCAGCTTAATGTTCCAAAGTTGTTGTAGGCTATATAATTGTTATATTTTATATCCAAAATGTAAGTTATGAAATAATTTAATAATGCGTGTGTGTGTGTGGGGGGGGGGGGGTGTATATTCCTTACATTTGTTTTATTTTGTTCATTTATTTATTTGTCCTCATCGCTAAGCAAATAGAAACAGCATGTCCAGTGTTAAGTGCTGCTGGTACTATTAAGTCATTCAATTTATTTTTTCCCTCTCACTGACAAAGGGAAGGGAAAGGAGAGGTTCTTATAATGATGTTAGATTTACTTTCATTAGTTATGTTTTGTTTTATTTTATTTTGTTTTTTACACTTGCTTAACAAAGATGCATTTAGTAAGGATAAACAGTTTGGCGACGGTTTATTTATTTTATTTTCCATCTACGCTTCACAGCAACTTAATATGCCTACACATGAACTAGTTCAGCAACACCCAGATTTATGGGGGATATTTAGATGTATTGATTAAAAGAGATTATGTTGTGGCAGCTGAAAATATCTAGGAAGAAGACCAAATGGAACATAATGAAAAAAATGAGAGAGAAAGAGAGACAGAATTATTGGCCATGGAAATGGACAGTAATATACAAGCTGAGAAGATGTGTTTTGGTTCATTTGGTCCTACACATAGGCCCAAGTATACTTTAATGACCCAGAGGAAAGGCTGAGAATGACAGAGCTGAAGGAATTTATTTGAAAAGGGAAATGTACAAGAATAAAGTGGGATAAATTGATTCTATCTGAAGAGATTAAAGCTACACAGTCAGAAGAGAATGGAAAAAGTTGTTAATGGCACAAGGTGAAAACATGAGGAATGTAGAGATGTTATGGTTTCAGATGCAGGACTTTACAGAGAATATAAATAATTACAGGAATATTCCATTTATAAAGTGAAAAAAAGACATTATAAAGACAACATCAGTGAGGGAGTGGTGGAAGGAAATACATACAAATAAGGGTTCAGAAAGTAGGCAAGGGCTAACAGGAATTAATTGGAGGAAGCTAACACAAGAACCATATTATTGGGAACAAATAAGATGAAGTGAAATGGGATAGAGAGGGAAGAAACCAAGCAATTGTTTGATGTGCAGTTCAGACATTACCTTCTCTGTCAGGGACTATAGACAAAGAGAGAGAGAAGAGAGGGAAATGAATGGAAAAAAAAACAGCTTTGATAGAGTTTGTAGTGGAACTAAGAACAAAAGATGCCATTAAGAAAAGGCTAATTAGTAAGGCTTATAAAATATCATATGATAGCTACAAGAAAGGCTAGCCATGTATACCAAGTGTCAACCTCTGCAGTATGTGTTAATACGTTTACTGTTTACTTGGCCTACATTCTGTTAGTGCAAGAAGTTATACTGCTAGGACACTGTAACAGCTATCATATGCTGTTTGGTTATATAAAGGTGAGTCTGGTTCTGGGTGCTTTATGTGAGCTGTGGCCAGTAGGGCTGATGCTAGGGAGGACACAGCTGGAGCAAGATGTATCCCCATGTGACATGGTACCTATGCATTGGTTCACTATTGTGTAAGCAGCATACACATGTAGCCAGTAGGAATTTTTAGCTGAACTCTTTCAACAAGGATCTAGCTATTATACTATCAAAGTTCTGATGACAGCGATGTCTCCCTTAAAGTAAAGGTAAAACCAGTCCCGGCACTTAACCCAAAAAACTAAGGTCTTCTCTAAGGTAAATTGCTCTCTGTTGAGGGAAGGCATTACTAGTTTCCAAGCTCCCCCAAATCCAGAAAAGACAGAAATCTATACAGAGATGTACACAAAACCCTGTATGACCATATAAATGACTGCATAGAAACAGCAGTACCAGACCATAATAAACCCAGGTAAAACTGCAAAAACAAGCCACCCTGGTGGACCCCAGGTATTAATAGGTTGTACAACAAAAGAAAAAAAAATCTTGACTTGAAGTAAGAGGGAATGTGCACAATAGAGCAAAAAGTCTCTCAGTCTAAACAAGTGAATCAGAGAACTAGTCAAGTCTCTGAAAGCAGACTTTGAGGTAAAAATAGCCTCCAAAACTAAGGATAACCATAAAGCATTTTCAGTTATGTCTGCAGTCTTATGGGCAACATCCAGCAATGTGTGGAATTAGTCGTAGATGGCATTACCTAAACTCAACTAGAAGATATAGCAAATCTGTTGGCCAACAAATTTAGCTCAATAAATCAACTCCATTTCTCCCCCAGGAAATACCCAAAACCACTACACTGGCAATTATCACCAAAGATTAGGTTGCCACTGCACTATCTAAAGCTAAAGATACGTCTTCAGTGGGGCCTGACAATATACCAGGTTACCTCTTAAACAGTTTAAATCAGAGCTTATCAGGCACATTAGGGTTTCTATTTAACCACAGTCTCTGGACTGACTTTGTCCCGATAGAGTGGAGGACAGCAACAGTCATCCTTCTGCATAAAGGGGAACCATCTACTGACCCAGGGAATTACAGACACATAGGTTTGACTAGGCTTGGCCATGGAAAGAATAATCCTGGACCTGATAAATAGTGACATAGGAAACCTCCAAACACTGGACTTAACCCAGTTCAGCTTTGTCAAGGGCAGGTCATGCCTACTGAATCTGATGGATTTCTTTGAGAACGTCACTAAGGCCATGAATGATGGTTAAACAGTACGTACCACTTATCTCAACCTGGCCAAGGCATTTGACACAGTTCCCCACTCAGGTATTACAAATAATTCCAAACATTAGTAAAGCCAGCAGTAAAGGTGGAAATCCACAGTTTTATTAAATAATAAAAATCACATAACAAGGTAGAGGGAAATAAACCCAACTACCTGCCCCAAACCAGTATCGGCTGTAATAGCCTTCTTCAGTGAGTAAACATGAGCAACCCAAAATACACTCAAATATATAACACATAAAGCAGTTCATTGGTGCATTATAATTGGGCATTAAGCCCAGGTGGAAATAGAGCTCCTAACACAAGCACTCACGTCACTCCAGAACAAGTACAAATATGACTCTGTCATTGTCCATGTTGGTGTGAATGACCTGAGCCATACCTCCCTGGACTACATGAAAAGAGACATGGAGGAGCTCTCTGATCACGTAGCCCAGGCTGGTATGACCCTGACCCTGAGTAGCATCCTGCCCTCACCTCACGGTATAGAGAAAAAATTATCAATTTCAACAATTGGCTAGGCTTCTGGTGTCATTCAAAGGGGATCCAGTGTCTGTCAGCCTGGGATGACATGCTCGACAAGCCACGCTGCTTTGCTAGAGACGGCTTGCACCCGTCACCCTTAGGCTTTCAAATACTGGCCAAGGCTCTTGCCACCCCCATAGTACCTTTTTTAGGCAAGGCTCAAAAGACAAACCCACCACCGTAAATAGCACAAGTAACAAAAAACTGAGGGTAATGCTGCTCAATGCCAGAAGTTTAAACCTCAAAATGCACGCACTCGATGCACTCCTCAGTATGGAGAAAATCGATATATGTGCAGTAACAGAAACCTGGTTTAAGGCTCCAGAGAGCACCCCAGCACTACCAGGCTACAACTCATACCATACATTTCGGCCACAAAACCCGGATCAAAATACAAAAGGCGGGGGAGTATCCATATTCATCAAGGATACCCACACCTCCTGGTTAGTGGCACAGCACGATGCTTCAGAGATCATCCACGTGCAACTAACAACGGGCAAAACTGCTATTCAAATTATAGCTTGCTACAGATCACCCACAATGTCCCAGGACCCCCACTCCGCATTCCTGGAAACACTTGGAAACATAAAGGTCCTACAAAACACCCTGATATTGGGTGATTTCAATAATCCAAACATTAACCGGGAGAACTACTCAAGTACGAACTCCCTGGCCCAACATTTCCTAGAATTTATAAACTCAAATGCCCTGGATCAACTGGTTAACACCCCCACCAGAGGTGACCACATATTGGACCTGGTCATCACTAACATGGGCGACCGGTGTTCCACACCAGAGGTACAACCCCTCGCTGGTTAGATCTGACCATAAACTAATCACTCTGGATATCCACATTCTGCCACCACCCCCGGTCAAAGAAACCACCGTGAAAAACTTTTCAAAAGCAAACTTCACATTACTTAAGACTGAGGTGGGAAGTTTCAAAGTCCCCATGCTAAAGGATAATGCTGTCCAAGCTGCAAAATCCTTTACTAATGCACTCTACGGACACCTACAAGAATGCATGGATTGTGCTATTCCAAACAAAACCAAGACTCACTCCTCCAAGAAAAGGAAACCAGTCTGGTGGACCCCTGCCATAAACAAGCTATACAATAGAAGGAGGAAACTAGTACAGAAAAGAGTAAAATCCCAAGAAGGGAAGACAACCCTGATCAGTATCAGCAAGAAACTACATTCCCTCATAAAATCATCCAAGGCTAGCATCGAAAGAAAAATTGCCATGGACTCCAAAGATAACCACAAGGCATTCTTTAGCTATGTCAAGAATCTAAGTGGCAATTATCAGATCTGCTCGGAGTTAGTGCAGAATGGCACAAAATACACTGAATCGACTAATATAGCCAACATCCTGGCAGACAGGTTCAGTGCAAACTTCACCCCCTCTCCCCCCAAAAGGGCCCATAGCTATACCAGAAGAATGTAGTGCCCCTGAAATCACAGACACTCAGGTTAAAACAGCCCTTTCCAAAGCCAAAAACACAGCATCAGTGGGACCGGACAGTGTCCCAGGCTGCGTCCTACACGAGCTCATAGATGATCTAACCCCTCACCTAAACACACTGTTTAAACTCAGCCTCTACACAGGCTGCATGCCCACAGAGTGGCGCACAGCAACGGTTATTCTGCTCGACAAAGTTGGAGCCACAACGGACCCCGGGAACTTTCGCCCTATAAGCCTGACTAGCTTGGTCTGCAAAGCTATGGAGCGCATCATCATGGATCTCATTAAAAGAGACATTGGAAACCTCCAAACACTGAACCCAACCCAGTTCGGCTTTGTTAAGGGCAGATCATGCTTCCTAAACCTGGTGGACTTCTTTGAGACAGTTACCAAGGCTATAGACTAGGGAAAGGTGGTCCACACAGCCTACCTAGACCTCGCAAGGCCTTTGGCACTATTCCCCACTCAGGTATTATAGACAAGCTCACCAGCCTGAACATAAACCCCTCCATCATGAGATGGGTTGCCAACTAGCTCACGGACAGAACCCACATGCTAAGAGTTGCAGGAGCTAGGTCTGACTCTAAACCTGTTACAAGTGGTGTTCCCCAGGGCTTAGTCCTAGGAACCCTCCTGTTCGGCATATACTTCTCAGAGGTACAGGCAAGCACAGGAGGACTATGGCTCACCAAGTTTGCAGATGACTGCAAACTAGGGGCTATAATTGACTCTCCGGCTGATACAGACATCCTCCAAAACGGTCTCACTGAGACAGATACCTGGTGTCAAAACCATGGTCTCAAGCTAAATGCCAAAAAGTGCATAGTCATCCCCTTTGGAAAAAACAAAGTACCCACAAGCTACCATGGTAGCCCCCTAAATACGGAAGACGTAATAAGGGATCTGGGGACCCAAGTAGATAGTAACCTGTCCTTTGATAATCACATTGCCAAAGTGGTCAGAAAATCCTTCTCTGTGGCCCACCTAATCACAAAAGGGTTTGCATCCAGATCGAAAGAGGTCATTGGGCCCCTCTATGCATCACTCATCAGACCCATCATAGAGTACAATGCCCCATTTGGATTGTATCTTACAAGACACCTGCAACAACTGGAAAGACCACAGAAGTTCCTCACCAAGAGGATCACTGGCCTCAAGCAGATGCCGTATGCAACTCGACTGAAGAAACTCCAGCTGCACTCGGTTGCATACTGCCTACTCAGAGGTGATCTCTGCCTGACATACAAGGCCATCTCCAACCCAGAATTGATGGACATGCTCCAGCTAAAGAAAACCATATCCCCTCGAGCCACATGCTCCAGGGATCTAAACCTCACCACAACAATAAATAGGACATGCTGGAGGGATAGATTCCTGTCCCAGAGACTTCCCATGCTCTGAAACAAGATTCCAATCTACATTAGGCAGAGCTTCTCGCTAACCCTCTTCAAGAGCAACCTTGACGAGTGGATGGGAAACAGAAAGTTTGCCCCAGGGATCACTTCAATGGCTCTGCTGGACAGAGGCACAGGGAACTAATCTAAGGGGGGCGGCGAAAGTAAACACATTCCGGCTAGGCTTATAAATGCCTTCGGGCAGATAGCCTAGTACCCACCTATGAACTTGATAATCCATTTACGTTCCTTGAAATTAAGTATATCGTGCCATCCTGATTTGTCCCTACTTCTACCCACAATACAATCTATAACAGTAAAATAAAAAGATGCAGTATTGTGTTTGCACACATTTATACAAAGCATTGGTAGAACGTTTGTTCCTAATGTCACTAAGATGCTCCCCAATTCTGAGACGAAAAGGTCTAGATGTTTGTCCCACATAGAATGAGGAGCATGAACAAGTGACCAAATAGACAACCCATTATGTGCTGCAGTTAGCCCAAAAATTTATATTGAGAACCACCGATGTGTTGTGACTACTAAATTCCCTTGTTTTCTGAACCCTAAAACAGTGAGTGCAAAGTCCACATGGCATACAATCTATCAATGGGCCACTTGTAAGTGTACGTTGAGTGGGAACCGTAGAACTAGGTCCCACCCTCTTGTAATGACTAAAAAGGGAACCTAATGTACGTCCTCTCCTGAATGAGAAAGAGCATCTGTCGCACAAAAATGGGTGTAATCTCTCCTCGGCCATAAGAATGTTCCAATGTCTGTTGATAATATTCATAAACCTCCGTGTAGTGTGTCCATATGTGGTCACCAGACGAACCAAAGGGTTAGAAAAACATTTTGGTGGTTTCCCTCGGATTACTTTTGTTCATCGGTGGTTTCGTTTTTTGGATTACTTCCATTTGTTCTGTGGATCTTTTCAATAGTGTTCTTAGCTTTTTAAGGATTACTACTTTGAATTTGAATTTCGTTGCTTCCTGATTTGGAACTACTAACGCGCAATTTCAGGTGACTTTATGACTCATTTCACTGACTGGCATTTTGGTGTTTTTTAAAATATGGTTTGAATGGTCTACATCAGCTTGTTTGGACATTTGGGATCGTCCAAAGGAACTTTGGCTTCACTTTTTGGGTTGAAATTATTCATCGCCTTCAGTATTGCGATCTGAGTGAGTAGTTTGGCTGTTTAATGGGTAGAATTATATTGATGTGTTTATTTACTGTTTTTCACGGAAAAATATTTTTGAAACAGTTCTGCCTTACAGCCAACTTGGTCATTTATCATTTACAATGAAGGACATTTAACTGAAGTCTTGTTTGGGACTTATATGGACACCATTTTTTGTTTGAATTTAATTTTGGTACTTGTGCAGGTCCTGCATGAAGTCAGCCTGTAGGTGGCATATATGTCATTTTCTTGATGTACAACTTAATGTATAACAATTTATCATATAGTTCAGTTATTATTGAACTTAGCTTGTTTGACTTCAGGATTCCGTTTTCACACGTAGTTATTCATAATGTTACTATTTTTTGTTAGATAAATCATTAGGATAACTATTTTCTATATCATGTTTGAAATGAATGACTCTTTTTTTCAGATCAATTTGGGTTGAATAATGGCTCTATTTTCTCTTGGGGGCTAGTTTGTTACTTATCTACTTTATGTGTTGAGACATACTATTCATTTTTTTGGGTCGGTTTTGTTGCATTATTTTGTTTGTTATCTACAGGGACTGTTATTTTACCTACAATACTTAATATAGTTAATACAGTTATTGCAATATATACTGTTTATTTGTTGATTAGTTTAGACACTATCTTTGGGTCCCTTATATGAACATGGTCACTGTATTTTAGTGTTTTTGTTCCATTTAGTGAACATTTTTTGATTGTGCTCATTGGGTTTGACTTGTGCTTAGTAGTTTTTGGCCCTGGTTTATAGTGATATGCAGCATTGTGGTTACTTTCAGGGAAGTTTTGAATTCCCACATTAACGCAGGGGCTAGCTATAGTATCATTGTTGTTAACCGATGGGGAGTTATTTCCTATTTCTTTTTTCTTTAGGATATAACACATGTTTGTGTTGGTATCTAATTTAATCATATATGGTGGTTTTGCTTGTGTTTGAATTTTTGACTACAGTGATATGCAGCATTGTGGTTTCTTTGTTCTAATCTATGTATTATCACAAGGGCTAGCTAGTGTATCATTGAGGTATATGGATATTAAGGTTTTTCTCTGATCCGGGGCCATTTATGTTTTAGCATATATACCAATGAAAGGAATCTGCTTATAACTATGGTCTGTGATTGACACACTATAAGTATCATGTTATTTATTTGGGACCGATTTGGTGTCTAACCTATACATATATTTTCCTAAACGGGCTTTTTTGATTGAAATATTTTAAAGATTTTGGTCTTAGTACTATTGTCAGTAAATTTGACAGTTCCTTAGTATTTTTTATACACACACATATATATATTTATATATTTTTTGCAACATGGCTTTGACTCCACTTATTAGAGGTCTGGCTTCAGACATGAATGATTTGGCAATTTTTGGTCTAGGTTCATCTGATGCTGATAATCAGTCAAGGGGTTTGAATCAGGACCCTGATATACAAAGTGAAACCATGTTTTAAAAGTTGGGTAAAAGCATGAGGGGTCTCCGATCCAATGTTTGGCATTTACACCTGTTCAAGGCTTATCAACTTAAAAAGATTACACCACGGGGTCTTAGGGTGAAAGTGCAGCCCCTAGTACACAATATTGATGAACAGTTAACTGATGAATGGATGCAGATTCAACAATCTGCTTCCATGGGATTTGTTTATGCCCTAGCGAGTTTTTATGAACGGGCTGTCAAACAAGGGATTCAGGAGGTTGAAACACTTTGTATGGAGGTCAACAAATTTGAATCAATGGGGTCTTTTTCCTCTTGTGTCAATCAGTTAACCACAGAGTTACTTAAGCTTGAACAAGTTTTAAAGGACAAGAAACTCAAGAAGTTTCGAAGAGATGTAGGGGATTATGACAGAGGCAAACCTTTTGAAATGCCTAGAAATGTCACTTTTAGGCTTCCGGGCAACAGATCCTCTGCCCCCAAGAGAAAAAGACCCAAATCTATTTTAAAATGAAACTCGGAGTCATTGAGCTACACATCAGGGGATGAGACATCTTCTAATACTGAAGGGGAGGGGAACCATATAGATGCCTCACCTAATCCCAAGAGAAGGAGTTTGTCACACCCTTTGGGTTCAGGTCCAGACGAGGGGGGAGGAAGCACAAAAAATGTCAGATCGGTAGAAGGTTTGGAGGGTCTGTTACAACTGATGATCAAACACTAGTTGATTATATGAATGTACATAACATTTCCTCTGTACACCTCTCTGATTTGGAAATTAAAGTTTTAAACAAAGGCCTTAATTTTGTCCCCGGCTTTTTTGTTCCAGAATATACCCTAGCACAGGATGTGGTTAATTTCTGTCGTTTGTTAAATCTTAAATTGTTTTTTGAAAATGACACCACCCAGGAAGTTCCAGAGTTTAAATTTAAAAGGTCTACTTTTACTCCACCTATGTCACATACAGTATCTATTTTTCAGGCCAATGTCTTAAAAGATTTACATTGTAACCTTAGAGAATTTCAGTATTCTTACAATAATCTTTCCAAGGAGGAGGTACAATGCATAGAAGATCTTAAGAATAACAAGGAGATTGTTATTGTACCAGCAGATAAGGGTGGTACGATAGTGGTTCAAGACTGGGTCAATTGTAATGAAGAAGCATTAAGATGACTTGGGGACAACAGGTATTATATGGCTATGCCCTTGGATCCAACTAATCATTTCAAGACTAAAATTGATTCATTTTTGACTCAAGCCAAGGAAGAGAGCATTATTACTAATTCAGTCAGGCACCAGTTGTTGGTTTCATCTCTGAGTAAACAGTATTTTTATCTACTACCCAAAGTACATAAGGAAGCTAGATGTCCTCCTGGTAGACCAATAGTACCAGGACGAGGATCCATTACTGGACCACTTTCCGAATACTTAACACATTACCTTAAACCACTATTATTGATGGTATGGGCCAGAATTCAAGACACAGCACAGTTTCTTGATATTATATGTGACATGCAATTGGAACCACATTGGCTTATGTGTATATTGGATGTAACCTTTCTCTATATGAATATTCCACACTGGGCACGTTTACTGGCTTTGGAATTTTGGTTGGGAAGATCTGGTTTATACCATCCAGGCTTTAATACTTTTTTAGTATGCCTGGCTGAATATGTTCTTACTAGTAATGTATTCTACTTTCCAGGACCAATGTTTTTGGCAAGTCAAGGGGTACAGCAATGGGTGCATCATTTGCACCCATTTATGCAGACCTATTTATGGCCTGTATTGAGGAGGTATTAATTTATGATTCCAGTCATAATTTATACATTGAGGAAATAGATATTTGGCTGCGCTATCTTGATGATTGTTGGGTGGTGTGGAGGTCGGATGATACATATTTACATGAGTTTATTGGTTATCTTAATGATAACAAATGGGGAATTGAATTTAAACTGAATTTCGAGAAGTCGAAGATTGTTTTTCTCGATGTTGAAGTTAGCAGGAATCCTGATTGACACTTTAGCTACACGAGTTTATAGGAAATTCCCCGAGTATAACTCATTTTTGCATGCCACCAGCTTCCATCCCCAACACATCATCCGGAATATCCCCAAATCACAATTACTCCAGATAAAAAGGATTTGTTCCAGCCAGGAATCATTTGAAGACGCAGGGATGATTTGATACAACGTTTTCGTGAGAGGGATTACCAATCTGGGACAATCAGCACAGCTTGTCACTGGGCTTCCATCCAAGACAGAACTAAGCTTTTACAATACAAGGATAAACCAAAATGTTTTTCTAACCCTTTGTTTCATCTGGTGACCACATATGGATGCAATACACAGGGGTTTATGAATAGTATCAACAGACACTGGAACATTCTTATGGCCGAAGAGAGATTACACCCATTTTTGGGTGATAGATGCTCTTTCTCATTCAGGAGAGGATGTACATTAGGTTCCCTTTTTAGTCATTACAAGAGGGTGGGACCTAATTCTACAGTTCCCACTCAATGTACACTTACAAGTGGCCCATTGATAGATTGTATGCCATGTGGACTTTGCACTCACTGTTCTAGGGTTCAGAAAACAAGGGAATTTAGTAGTCGCAACACATCGGTGGTTCTCAATATAAATTTTTGGGCTAACTGCAGCACATAATGGGTTGTCTATTTGGTCACTTGTTCATGCTCCTCATTCTATGTGGGACAAACATCTAGACCTTTTCGTCTCAGAATTGGGGAGCATCTTAATGACATTAGGAACAAATGTTCTACTGATGCTTTGTATAAACGTATGCAAACACAATACTGCATCTTTTTATTTTACTGTTATAGATTGTATTGTGGGTAGATGTAGGGACAAATCAGGATGGCATGATTTACTTAATTTCAAGGAACGTAAATGGATTATCAAGTTAGGAGCTCTATTTACACCTGGGCTTAATGCCCAATTATAATGCACCAATGAACTGCTTTATGTGTTATATATTTGAGTGTATTTTGGGTTGCTCATGTTTACTCACTGAAGAAGGCTATTACAGCCGAAACTGGTTTGGGGCAGGTAGTTGGGTTTATTTCCCTCTACCTTGTTATGTGATTTTTATTATTTAATAAAACTGTGGATTTCCACCTTTACTGCTGGCTTTACTAATGTTTGGATTTGCTACTTTCTGAGCCGTGCAGCAGCCGTACATGCATCACACAATTACAAATAAACTCACAAAACGGGGCATAAATCCCTATGTCAGCAGATGGATAGCCAGTTGGCTAACGGACAGGGCACATGGTTAAACTGGAGAATCCAGATCCAGCAAGAGGCCAGTTACTAGTGGTGTGCTACAGGGCTCAGTGCTGGGACCACTCCTGTTTGGAATATACTTCTTGGAAGTCAGTGCTAATGTGGAAGGCCTCTGGATGATAAAGTCTAAATTCAGCTGCAAGCTGGGGACAGTAATTGAATCCCCCAATGATGTAGATATCCTTCAAGAGGGTCTAGATAAGACAAGTGGTTGGTGCCAGAACCATGGCCTAAAACTAAATGCGAAAAAATGCATTATTGTACTTTTTGGAAAGTCAAATACTCCTGTAAATTATGACATCAGTAGGTACACAGATAGATAGTAGCCTGAACTTTGACCTCCATGTGTCCACAGTAGTGAGGAAGTCTTTTTATGTAGCACACCTTATAAGCAAAGGTATGGTTTCCAGATCAAAGGAAATTATAGTCCTGCTGTACTCTGCCCTCAATAGACTAATAATCAAGTACAGTGTCCCATTTGGCATGTACTTCACTAGGCAATTAAAGCAGCTGGAGAGTGACCTCAGAGGTTCCTCACAATAAAAAACAGGGTGCAAACAACACGAACTGTACAGATAAACTAAAAGCCCTATCCCTTTAGTCTGTCTCCTACTGACCTTTAAGGGGTGACGTATGCCTGACCTTTCAAGGCACTCACAAATTCAGCCCTGATGGAGCTGCTACATATCCTGAAGTCAAACAACACAAGGGTCACCTGATCTAGGGATCTAAACTTTGTCAACAACTCAAACACAACATGCTGGAATGACAGATATGTGTTTCAGAGATTGCCCCTTCTTTGGAACAGCCTTTCCTATTCACATTAAGTAGAGCCTTTCCCTGTCCCTCTTCAAACACAGTTTAGAGCAATGGATGGGGAATCACAAATTCACACCTGGGATAGTACCTGTACCTTGTGGACAGGGGCAATCTGTAAGATACTCAATGCACAGGCACAAATCCATGCCATCCTTCTGCATCTAGGGGCCATATATTGGATAAAATCAGGTTATATTGGCTAGGCTTGTAAGGGCCATTAAGCTGTTAGCCTAGTAATGTCCTCTGAACCTACATCCCACTTTCATACTGGACAGAATGATGCATCTGTGGCTTCCGTAAAAATTTCAAAGGCTTTTCTTACAGGAACCGTTCTACAGTGTCCTGTCTCAGGGAACCAGTACCTTTGTGGGATTTTACTATTGTGCTCCAAGCCCTAACTCAAACCTCCCTTTGAACTTTTGACTACTGCAGGTATTAAATTTTTGAGTTGAAAAACAATTTTCTTAGTCACTATCACCAACACAAGGTGAATTTTCCAGTTACAGTCACTCTCAAGTAATCCTCCATACTTAAGTGTTCCATAAAGTTCAGGTCTGTCTCAAAACTAATCCAGACACATCCACATTAGCCTTAACCCAAAGGTGGCATTCGTATCTAACTTAAAACAATCCATAGAGTTACATGTATTTTTTCTAAGTTCTCTAACAAAGTGGAATACATTCTACTCATGTTGTATGTGCATTGCCAACTCATATTCTCTCTGCACTGAACAAAAAAAAAAAAACTTAGAAAATCTGATAAACTTTTTGATTTGGAAAAGCTGTTACAAAAGATACTCTGTCCCGATGGTTATCAAATTGCATTTCCTTTGTCTGTGCATCACTGAGTTTCCAATTACAGTCCAAACTAAGGCATATTCCACCAGAAGAGTAGCTACCTTAATAGCCTTTTCTAAGAGATTACCAGTTGACAACATTTGTGCAACAGCGACCTGGTCCACTGTGCATACTTTGTTATTCACTATAAGCTTGACGTACAATCCAGATCTCATCCTTCTTTTGGCTTCATCACCCTCAGGAGTGTCCTTCAGTGATACCACCCTGCAAGACAGCTTGGGAATCTTTTCCCATAGGTTGAATTGGATGAAAACAGACTACATTGGATATGAAAGTTATGTACTTATAATGATAGAGCCTTGTCTGATTTCATACGGTTCAGCCTATCTCTCCATCCCCCTTCCAAATTATTTGTATGGATACCTTTGAGATAGTCAGGTGACCATCCCTCTATATACTTTCTGTGACTGATATTGCCTGTGACCAATACTATGCCATTATATTAACTATTTTATTAAGTTCATTTCCATTTTCTGCATTTAGAGACTGTCTTTTCCCTTTAATAGGTGTACACAATTTTCTGTAGAGCAAACTTGATCTGAGATATTGGAGTGCAGTGCAGGGAATTATGAGTAGGGGAGGTGCCAGAGCCCTGGAACTGCAGAGGCCTCATTTCGGTGCCAAGGTCAGATCCGATTGAATCTGATATCCCATATGTTGAACTGGACAAAAGTCAGACAACATGGATCTATTGTTATGTTAAGTACACTTTAGTTTTCTCATTCTTCTGACATCTGCAAGAAGAGTATCTAAGTTGCAAGCTTTCAAGGTGGGCTGGGCTTATCTGTTTTTTCAGAGGATAAGGTCTCTCTAAAAAACAAACCCCTGATTCATGTCCAGAGTTGTTTAAGAGTTTACCTTGATTCAAGCCATCAGTCTCAGTCTTCTAAAAAGATCATTAGAACCAGAGAGAAAAGATTCTACATACTCTGGCAATGTATAGGTCGCTCAGATACTATCTTGACAGAAATAAGTACTTTAGAAAAGCAGATCAGCTATTTTTTTTCTTATGATGGGACAAAGAAAGCATAACCTGTGTCAAAACAGACTATATTGAGATGGTTGTTGCCAGGTATTGCCTTGATTATACCACCATGGTAAAGCAGCTCCATTCAGTATCAAAGCAGATTCTGTCAGATACAGATAATAGACAAGAGGGGGCTGGAATCTGTTGGAGAAAACTGGCAAAGGAACCAAGGTATTGGGAGCAAATAACTAGAAAGGGAAAGGTAATAGAATGGGAAGAGGCCAATAATTTATTTGGATTGCAGGTTAGAGATTGCCTTCCCTATCAAGGATTGATATCGGAGTATAGGCAAAGAGAAATAAATAGAGGGCTTCTAAATGAAAGAACAGCACTGGTAGAGTTTTTAATAGAATCTAGAACAGACGCTGCCACTAAAAAAATAATAATTAGTAAAACATATAAAATATTGCATGAAAATTATAAGAATCAATCAGAGGAACTTAGAAAGGACTGGGAAAAGAGATTGGATAAGCAATTCACAAAGAGACAATCTAGGGATATATGTATATCTCTCAAATATGCAGTAAAGTCTAGAATATTTAGGATCTTTGCCTGGAATTGTTTACAGTATTTATTGTAAACACTTCAAGGCAAATTATTAATTTTTATACCCCAAGTAGACATCAAAGAATTCTTCCTCAGGTAGGCAGCAAATGTTGGAGGTGTGAAGGTCAAGAAGGAGGTAGCTGGGAACATATTTTTTGGGAGTGTAGTGAGCTGGCAGACTTTAGGGATTCCCTGCAGACCACTCTGTCGAAGATGCTCAGTGAACAGATTGGACTGACTGGAGAGATGATTTTTTGACTTATGCTACAGAATCGGAATTGCCTAGACATAGTAAAGCATTGCTGAATCTAATTATGGAGGCTGCCAAAAAAGCAGTTACTAGAAAATGGAAATCAAAGTCTAGACCAACTTTACTAGAAGTAATGAATATAGTAACAGGGATAAAACAACTGGAATTGGGATCTTTAGAAAAGGGAAGGAGCAAACTACATAGGAAAAAATGGGAATTGTGGGAACAGTATATGCAGAACAGCAATGAGGTTTAAGTGGCAGGATTTGAATGAGCCTTATAATGCTTGACTGACAATGGGAGTGATGTATGCTTGCAACTACAATTGTTTTCAGTGGTGTCTGTGATGTAAACTGTTTGCAACTAAAGTGGTATCATTTTGTACGTTTTTCATTTATGTAAATGTAAGATTGCCTTTGTCATATGTGAAAATGTAATAAAGATGTTTGGAGGGAAAAAAAGCAGATTCTATCAGAACCTTGTCTTCTTCAATGGCATACTGGAAAGGGGTGGACTCTATTAGTATACTAGAGAAAGTGATATGGTCCTGTATACATACATTTTACATAGCATTACAAACTGGATTCCTTTTCCAGGTCCAGGACATGCTTTGTTAGGAACATTCCCCAGGGGCTTTTGGATCCATATCCATCTTTCTCCCAGATTGGATAGGCTTTGGTAGTCAGTCCATGTAGCATATAGGCTACTGCAGCAGTGAGAATGATGCACATAATTCAGTTGTATAAGTTGCTGTTACCAATAACAGTAGATGTTCAAATTCCTCATTGCTGTAGTAGCCACACCTACCCTCCACTATGCTTTGTAATGTATATAGTCACTGACTAGGATATACACTTTTTTGATAGTTTTATATTTCTTTATGAATTTCAGAATTACTACACTCCTTTTCTCTTCATAGACAGGAAAGTCCTGAAGAAATCTTCTCTCTGCTGATTTCTGTATTCAGGGCTGTCCAGTATGCAGTCAGTGTGATGGTGTGGGAGGAAGCCAGAGATTTGTGAAGCTGACCATTTATTGTGTCCTGGTCAGGATATGGCCCATACATTCTAAAGGCTATTGCAGGCAGTAAAGAATTTTAGGTATGTACTGTTATATTTAAGAGCAACTTGCACAACTGTACATTCTCCTTTTTTTCACTGTACTACAGCCACTTCATCTGAAACACCTGACAGCAGTTAACATGGTATGAGAATGTATGCATGTTCATTGTACTTTCCAAGTTCTACATTCCTGTCATACACATGCTGCTAAAATGTAATGTACTTTCACTCTACCTCCCAAGTCCCACATTTCAGGCCTGCCAGTAGACAGGCTTCTTAAGGTGAACCAAGTGTAGGTATATATACCATACATTTTATTTCTGCAAAACTGTTTGATTATACCCCCCCCCCCCCATTTACAGGAAGATGTGTTTTAAACAACATACAGTACAAATATAACAAACACATGTAATTCAGTAGTCAGAAAATAAATAAACATCCTGAGCATAAAAATCTGAATGCTTTGAAAAAAATGCATTAGAAATGGGTTGCAGAATGGGTATAATATTAACTGTTGTGTTACACTGGTATCTGTTTATTCTTCATGATAGAGCATCTGTCCACATAAATATTTTTAATAAAATATATATTTAGAGTAAAGCTGTTTATTTTCATTGTTTCTAGCAATATATTTTAGGCAATTGAGAAGTATAGTTGTATGTATTGTGTCTGCCTTACAGATACTGGCTGGTTTGGTAATGAATGTTGAATGACTTTTGACTTGTTGGGTAGCACTGTGACCACTGTGACTTATAAGGTAGATTTAAGTGATATGTGTTTATACAGAAAGTAACCAAAACTGCTGTCATGCTGGCACATCTGATTCATATACAGTGTTTCTTCAGTCATTTATGTTCTTGATGTGTATCATTGCAGCTCAGCTGCACTCTTTCAGGAGGTATATTTATTCCTTTAGTAACATGTTGCATCATAACTGTGGTCCATGTGTTGCAGATGTTCTTTTGCAATAAAATAAAGCCTATTTAGTTAATATGGCAGCTTTAAAATAATAAACATACAGCTATGTCTGACAGAAATGTAATTGTCTTAAATTATTGTGACCTGTATAGATTTATTAAATATAACTTATATCAAACTGAACCTGTGTTATATCTTAATGTGTTACAGTATGTTTGTACAGACCACCAACCATATTCATCTGATGAATTCAACATGTCAAGGCCCCAAACTCTAATTGATAACAGCCAACCACAGTATAATTTCATTCACCCAGCAGGTAAGTTGATCTGTGACAGAATACTTGTTTGTAGTCATTAGTTTATTGTTCAAGTGGCTGGATTATTTACAAGTTCCTCTTGCTGATATGCTGTGCAAGCTCTTGTCCCTTAACTTTTGTAGCATAAGTGAAGAACCTAGCCAACCAGCCTGTCTTTGCATGCTTGCAGAATCTTTTGTAATCCTCTTTATTATGGTTCCGTACAGTTAATCCTTTGTTACAAGATGAATTGTTATAACGCCTACTGATTACCTCTCTGGATGTGCCAGCAAGACTCCACAAAGAATAGATTTTTTCAGCTTGATCTAATCCATTAATGGAGAAGTCATACTGTCTGTTGCTAAAGGACACTGTGTGGCTATAATTTGCCTGAAATTTAACAGTGGTTTTAACTCCATTCTATATAGCTGTCAGGAAGCAGAAACAGTAAATGGGTCTGAATCTGTAGAGTGGGATTATGCTTACTGAAAGACAGCAGAGAGTAATGGTCAGAGTGTGTGTAAGGGGTATTTTCTAACAAGATGAGTAATTATGCACTTTAGTGGTCATTTCTTGGCCTTATACTTTTTCCAGGTCTTGTAGAAACGGATTTGCATTTTTCTTAATCAACAGCAAAGAGGATGTAAAAGGGAGGATAGAGGTGTTGTGCAGCGTAAGGCTGTCCATAGACATTTATATCTGCAAGGTTGGTAGCAGCTGAGTTTCACTGCAAAATAGTATAACATGAAACATGTTAGTGCTGGTGAAGCTGTATATGGATATTAGAAGACTTAAGGGACCTAGAGTTTGGAAACAGGAAGGCAGTAGCTAAGGCATTGCTACAACCTCACATGGCATACCTTTTCCAGGTCTGGAGACCTTAAGCAAAGAGGTACTAGACTTAATGAAGTTGTCCAGAGAAAGGCAGCATGAAGTAAAGAAAAATGTTCTGGTGATCAGAGTTGTTAGACTGTTTATTTTAAAATATACCAACAGTGTTCATCATTCACACTGCCTCTGTGGCATTTGGGTTCTGTGCCAGCACACAGCCAACACTGACAGGTTTTCAGAGCTCAAAATTCCCTACCCTGACTCCATGTGACAGGGGATTGGCTAAGCCCCCTCACAGCAGCAGCCTAACCCTGTCATAGAAAGTCAGTTATTCAGTCTTTTATTGCCAGCTGTAGGAATTACACATATAAATTTCTTCAGCAGCATGCATTGGTGGACTTCAGGGTTGTTTCCTTTTCAAAGCCCAAAGAGGTACACTTGTGGAAAAGTGAGATTTTACAGGGCAAACCATACACAAATCCAGTGCAAAGTAGAAAATCTTAGTTTTTTTGTCAAAAATAAAATCTTATTCTTGTAGCATCTGAGTTACTTGTGCTGTTTGTTTTATATAACACTTAGGTGTTCCAGATATAAAATAATTGTTTTATATAACTGTTAAAAAAACTTTTGAGGGAAAATAATTGCCCTAAAATGTCAGGACATTTGATGTTTTTTAGTTTTTTCCCCCACAGGACACGGCTGCTCAAATTGAGACTGTCCTGCACCTTAGGTGAATTACAGCTTTCAGACTCAGATAAGATCACTTTGGGAACACCCATTCCTCTTTATTATTATTACTGTTATTGTATACTTTGATGTCTTTCTGTTTTTTTAATATATATATATATATATATATATATATGTTAGCTTTTTAGTTTAATATATTAGCTATTTCTGCTGTTGTTGATTCCTGTGGGAATTCTAACTTACTAGTCAGTTGTTTGTATGCTTAATACAGACCTAGTAAGCATATTCACTGCTTCGTCTGCTGGCAATAAGTGGATTTTAAAAACTAACCCTTCTCCTGGTGACAAGGAAGGCAAAGTGCTGTACCACCTAGGTAAGGGAATATTTTCTTCTTCCCATAAGATTTTAGAATTCTCAACCATCAGGCATACATGTGGAAATTTATGCTCTGCTATATGGACAGTCTGAGGGAATTCTCTACTATACTTCTTACAGAAGAAAGCCCCATTCTGAATCAGAATGTTTCTGCCTTGTCCCAGGTGAAAAACACAGAAAGTAAAAAAAAAAATAGTAGTTAACAGAAAAAGAAAAAGAGAATAAAGACTTGGAACAGGAGATTTCTTTAAATGAGCTAGATAAAGCATTAGGGTAAGTAAATATAGATTCAGCTACAGGACCAGATGGAATAGCTTATGAAATTTGTAAAAATGTAAGGGATTGGCAAAAAATATTTTTAAAGATTTTGAATGAATGGTTACATGAAGGTTGCATGTATAAATAATTATGTAGTGGAATACTTAAATACATGTGGAGGAAGGAAGGAAGGTAGAAGTCAATTAAAAAGCTGGAGACTGATAGTATTGAATAATAATGATTATAAGATCTTTATGAAAATAATACAGATGAGATTTGAAACTAAAATGGAAAATACTGTGGAAGATAGTATATACAGTATAAAGGGGTAGTGTCAAGAATTACTAATGATACAGAAATTGTGGATTATATTATGAATAGAAAAGAATAAGTGAAAATCATGATAGGAGACCTTAATAAGGCATTTGACACAAATGGACTTGAAATCTTATGTGTATTTATGAAAGACTACAATATGTGAGAAAGTTAGGAAAGTTTGTATGTCAGTGTGTAGTAATATTCAAGTGAAAATATAAAATAAAAAATCCAAACTTATACGTGGAAACACTGGTTTAATAGGACACAATACAGAATCCCAATGAATAAGCAGTTTCACCATAGCAATGGCTTCATCAGAGTGATCACTCTGATGAAGCCATTGCTATGGCGAAAACACTTAGTCGTTGGGATTCTGTGTTGTGTCCTATTAAACCAGTGTTTCCACGTATAAGTTTGGATTTTTTTATTTTATGTTCTTGGTTTTTGCTTCGTTTGAAGTGTTGCTTGTTTTTATTCAAGTGAAAATACATGTAAATGGCTGGTAAAGCCAAGAGGTACATATAAAGAGTGTTGTAAGACAGGGATATCTGATGAGTTGTATACTCTTTGCATTGTTAATGTAATAGTATATGAAATAAATTACAAAATAAAGGGGACATGTTATGTAACACCTGAAGGGTTAAGAATTCCAGTTCTTTTAACGTATGCAGATGACATAATAATTGCAAAAAAAAATTGGATATAATAAATTATTTGCACAAATGAGTGTGTAGAGGTGATAGGAATAGCTTTAAATAAAGATAAAAGTAAAGGTTTAGGTGATGTAGTAAAGACAGAGGGCATATATTTTACAATGAATGCAATTTCTGTGTCGGATATAAAATTTGGGAATAAATATGTTAAGTAGAACTCAGTGGGGAAAAACAATAGAGTAAATAAAGCAAACCTGTCTTTACTGGAGAACATTTAAATTATTCAAAAAAAAGGCTTATTTGATTAATTCTGTACTGCTGGGGAAAAAGCATATTTAAGTGTATTTATGTTGCCAACAGTATTTGTAAAAGAATTATTGCAGATAATGTTTTTATTTGTATGGGGTCCTAGATTAAACTCAGTAAAAAGAGGTGTTTCTATATAAATAAAGAAGGCGGTTTAGGATTAGTTAGCCCAGTGGTATATACTGCTTCATTAAAATTGTACAAAGTGTTAGTGGATGAATGAAAACAATAAGAGATTAGTAGTAAAATTGTATCAATATAAATGTGATAAATGTTGGAGTATAGTAAAAAAGAGTAAAATAGAGTGTGTATACATGAAGAAATAAGATGCTGCCAAGAAAAATATTTTTGTGGAAAATAAAAATTGATGATATAGAAAAGGAAAATTATGGTATAAAAATGTAATGATAAAATGTTACTATGTAAAAAATCTAACAGATGAAAAAATTAAAGCTATAAAAAAATAAAAATTGATGATATAGAAAAGGAAAAGTATGGTATCAAAATGTAATGATAAAATGTTACTATGTAAATCCATGGGAAAATCAAAGAGATGAAAAAATTAAAGCTGTGTGTCATCAGAAAGTACTGTCATGATTTTTTGTGAAGATTGGCAATATATAAATTGCTAGTGAAAAGAAATATGCCATGTAAAAAGAAAAGCGATAGAATGTGTTTAGATTTTCAAAAAGAAACTATGGAACATGTGTTTTTGAAATGTAAAAGAGTAAAAAAGTTATGGAGAAAACTATGTAAAGAAGATTTAAAGATGTAAAAGAAGTGGATAAAATAAACATAGATATAATTAAATGTGGATATTATAAGAACAGAAGTAAAGAATATGAGTGTGCTAGCCTCCTCTGTATTTAAAGTAATTTAAGCTCTGCATTTCTGTTGTTTCTGAAAAAAAAAAAACCACAAAAAAAAACTCCTTGTTTTCCTGTCTTTCTGAACTAGTCTAGTCCAGTTTTCAGGCTTTGCTGAATCCAGGACTGTGGTAAAGGTTCCTGTGTTGCCCATATCATACTTGGATAATTAGGTGGCTTCCTTGTTCACTGTGAGAGAGGGAACTCTGAGCAGCCTATCTGTCCCTGTAGGAGTGGTCCCAGCCCAGCAACTTGTAGCTCATTGGCCATTTTGGGCTAATTTCTATCCTTTTGATCTCCCTTTTATAAAAACCGCTTAGTGCGGTTTTGCGCTTGTATACAGCTCAGCAAGCTCCTTGTGGTGCCCTGCAGAGTCCTACAAGCGGCCGAGAGACAAAAGAGAGACTTTGGACTTGATTAAGTATTGTTTTTGCTTGTTGTTTCCCTGAAACGCTAATTCCGCCTAAAACATGGTTTTCAGTGCTTCTGTGGATCCCTAGTGATATCTGCATTGCTTACTGTACTTATTTCTTTGTTGCACTTGAAAAAAGTTACTGTTTGTCATTTTTGCATTTAAGTTACCTGTAACACAGTCTCAGGCTACACACTCAAGTGTGCTAGCCTCCTCTATGTATTTAAAGTAATCTAAGCTCTGCATTTCTGTTTCTGAAAAAAAAGAGCTCATTGGCCATTTTGGGCTAATTTCTATCCTTTTGATCTCCCTGGTATGAAAACCACTTAGCGCGGGTTTGCGCACCGCGAAGCGCTGTTTAGCTGCGGTTAAAGTATTCCAGACTCCACGAAGTCTGCACTTCATTTTCCCCCTGAAACTTGATACACTTCAATCCAGTACTAGAAATAAGGCACTTTAAGACCGGCACTTACTAAAACCAGTACTAGCTTACAGCTGGCACTTCAGCCCTATACTCAGGAAGTATAAGGCTCTTTACTCATCCAATCAGCAATACAGTCGCAACCATCTATTCAGGCATGTTCAAGCTTCAGGTGTACTCTCCGGTCCAGCTGGTGAATCTGGGCATCCTGAGGCAATGTTACAATTGCCTCATGTACACAGACAACCCCCTCCTCCTCCCAACCAACACAAACATATGTGAGAGATGCAGCTACACAGCCAAGCTGGAGGCTAAGCTCTCTCAACCCACGACTGGATCATCCAGTCACAAGGAGAAGGGCAACACTAGCACCGCATTACCAGACTCACACAGACCAGCCATAGCTGCATCAGCAAACAACTCTCAAAAACACGCAAAAACATACTCGGAGGCTCTAAATAAGAACCTGCCTAAACAACAGAGACCTCCTAAGCATACACCCAAGCAACCCCCACCCCACAACAGGAACCAGGAAACACATACATCACAATGTCAGTGTGCCAAGCAAAAACAGCCCCTAAGGCTAAATAACACACCTAACACACTAGTAATCGGTGATTCTGTCATCAGGCACATAGACGTCCCACTCACTAGACTGAACAAGGAGAAGGTTACCGTAAGCTGCCTGTCGGGTGCCAGAATCCGCCACATAACACATGCACTCATGTCACTCCACAACAAGTACAGATATGACTCTGTCATTGTACATGTTGGCATAAATGACCTGAGACGTACCTCCCTGAACTACATGAAAAGAGGCATTGAGGAGCTCTCTGACCATGTAGCCCAGGCTGGTATGACTCTGACTCTGAGTAGCATCCTGCCCTCACCCAAAATGATGCCAGCATACGAAGAAAAAGTGATCAGTTTCAACAATTGATTAAACTACTGGTGTCATTCAAAGGGGATCCAGTACTTGTCAGCCTGGGACGACATGCTTGACAAGCCACGTTGCTTCGCCAGAGATGGCTTGCACCTGTTGCCCCTGGGCTTTCGAATACTGGCCAAGACTCTTGCCGCCCCAATACTGCCTTTTTTAGGCAAGGCTCAAAAGACAAACCCACCTCCATAAACAACAATAATAAACAAAAACTGAGGGTAATGCTGCTCAATGACAGAAGTCTAAACCTCAAAATGCATGCACTCGAGGCTCTCCTTAGTATGGAAGAAATCGACGTATGTGCAGTGACAGAAACCTGGTTCAAGGCTCCAGAGAGCACCCCAGCACTACCAGGCTATAACTCCTACCATACCTTTAGGTCCCAAAACCAGGACTGGAACACAAAAGGAGGGGGTGTGTCCATATTCATCAAGAACACCCACACCTCCAGGCTAGTAGCACAGCAAGCGGAATCTGAGACCATCCAATTGCAATTGACAGCGGGTAAATTGACTGTTCAATTTATAGCTTGCTACAGATCTCCCACCTTGTCTCAGGACCCTCACGCAGCATTCCTGAGAACATTAGAAAGTATGAAGATTCTACCCAATACCATGCTACTGGGTGACTTCAACTATCCAAACATTGACTGGGAAACTACTCAAACTCAAACGCCCTAGCCCAACGCTTCCTTGAGTTTATAAACTCAAACGCCCTGGAACAGCTGATCACCACTCCCACAAGAGGTGACAACATACTGGACCTGGTCATCACCAACATGGGGAATATATGTTCCACACCTGAGGTAAACTCGTCATTGGTAAGATCAGATCACAAACTAATCGCACTGGACATCCACATCCCGACCCCCCCCCCAATCAAAGACGTCAAGGTAAAAAAACTTCTCTAAAGTCAACTTCACACTCCTCAAGACCGAGGTGGGAAGTTTCAAAGCTCCCAATCAAATGGAAAAGGATGACCCATCGGCAGAATCCTTTACAAGCGCGTTCTATGAACACCTTCAAGAATGCATGGACCGAGACATCCCAAGTAAAACCAAGACCAACTCCTCAAAAAAGAGGAAGCCAGTCTGGTGGACCCCGGCCATAAATAAACTTTACAACAGAAGGAGGAAACTCCTGCAAGATAGAAAAAAATCCCAAAATAAGAAGGCATCTCTGATTAACATCAGTAAAAAACTGCGCTCCCTCATTAAATCATCCAAGGCCAACTTCGAAAGAAAAAGAGCCAATGACTCTAAGGATAACCACAAGGCCTTCTTTAACTATGTTAAGAGTCTAGGGGCAAACTCTCAGATATGCTCCAACCAACATTGCCAACATCCTGGCTGACAAGTTCAGTGCAAACTTCACCCCCCCCCCACTCCACCAAAGGGGCTAGCACCCATCCCAGAAGAATGTGGCGCTCCAGGTATCTCAGACACACAAGTAAAGACAGCCCTTGCGAAGGCCAAAAACACAGCATCAATGGGACCAGATGGTATCCCAGGTTGTGTCTTACACAATCTTCAAAATGAACTAACTCCGCATCTCAAAACACTATTCAAACTCAGCCTCTCTACAGGCTATGTACCCAAAGAATGGCGTACAGCAACAGTCTTACCACTCCACAAAGATGGTGCCACAACTGACCCTGGGAACTATTGCCCTATAAGCCTGACTAGCTTGGTCTGCAAAGCCATGGAACGCATTGTCATGGAGCTCATTAACAGGGACATTGGGAACCTCCAGACACTGGACCCCACCCAGTTCAGGTTTGTTAAAGGCAGATCTTGCCTCCTGAACTTGGTCGACTTCTTCAAAACAGTCACCAAGGCCATAGATAAAGGGAATGTGGTCCACACAGCATATCTGGTCCTCGCTAAGGCGTTCAACACCATCCCACACTCAGGAATCATAGACAAACTCACCAGCTTAAATATCAACCACCACATCATGAGATGGGTTGCCAATTGGCTCTCAGACAGAACCCACACGGTAACAGTGGCAGGCGCCATGTCTATCTCTAAACCAGTCACAAGCAGAGTCCCACAGGGGTCAGTCCTGGGACCCCTCCTGTTTGGTATATATTTATCTGAAGTACAGGTAAATGCGGAGGGACTGTGGCTAACCAAGTTCACAGATGACTGTAAATTGGGTGCAATAATTAACTCTCCGGCTGACACAGACATCCTGCAAAAGGGTCTCTCAGAGGTAAACACCTGGTGTCAAAGTCACGGCCTAAAGCTAAATGCCAAAAAATGCATAGTAATCCCATTTGGGAAAAACAAAATACCTACAAACTGCCACATAGATGGGAATCCACTATGTACAGAAGAAGTAATTAGGGACCTGGGTACCCAAGTAGATAGCATGCTCTCCTTTGAGAACCACATAGCCAAAATGGTCAGGAAATCCTTCTATGTGGCACACCTGATCACAAAGGGTTTCTCATCCAGATCCAAGGAGGTGATTGTGCCCCTTTACTCCTCACTCATTAGGCCCATAATAGAGTACAATGCCCCATTTGGGATGTACCTCACTAGACACCTGCAACAACTAGAAAGACCACAGAAGTACCTCACTAAGAGGATTAAGGGCCTTAAACAATTACCCTATGAAGCACGACTGAAAAAGCTCCAGCTCTTCTCAGTCGCTTACCGTTTGCTCAGAGGTGACCTATAGGGCCATGTCAAACTCGGAACTAATGGACATGCTTCACCTCAAAAAAACGAGATCCCTCAGAACCACTTGTTCTAGCGACTTGAACCTATGCACAACAATAAACAGGACATACTGGAGGGATAGATTCCTGTCCCAGCGACTCCCCTCATTCTGGAATAGAATCCCAATCCATATTTGACAGAGCTCCTCTCTGACCCTCTTCAAGAGAAATCTTGATGAGTGGATGGGTAATCGTAAGTTCTACCCTGGGATCACTTCAGGAGCCCTGTTAGACATAGGCCCAGGTTACTAATCTAATGGGGAGGCGAAAGCCATAATCCCAATCCATATTCGACAGAGCTCCTCTCTGACCCTCTTCAAGAGAAATCTTGATGAGTGGATGGGTAATCATAAGTTCTACCCTGGGATCACTTCAGGAGCCCTGTTAGACAGAGGCCCAGGTTACTAATCTAATGGGGAGGCGAAAGCCATCACTCTGTGGCTAGGCTTATAAATGCCCCTGGGCAGATAGCCTAGTACTTACCTATGAACTTATATGGAATGAAAGAATAAATAAAATTATGTTTAATGTTAAATGGGTTTCAGCAACAATGTTGTTGTGTCTTTCGGCTTTTCCCAGTTAGGGGTCGCCACAGCGGAACTCCGGTCCGCTAATGATTGGCAGTAGATTTTTACGTGCTGGCTTGCCGGGCCTAACGCACAACCTTCAACGAAGGAACGCCCATTCACGCATGTCGCCACACAGAAGACACTCTAACTGAGAATCGAACGGGCAACGTCTAACTGTGAGGCAACAACACTACCACAGCACCATATTAAGTAAAATTAGACGGTGGTTATGAAAAAAGTAGTGGGGGTCTAATAGGGATGAAAATTTAGTATGATTGTAAAGGAAACTATGAATATGTGTAAACAGATTTGTATATCTATATATTTGTACATTTGTAAGTACAGTAGACTCTCTCTTATCCAGTCTCGCTGGGACCGAAACTTAGGCTGGATAAATGAATGACTGGTTAATCAGAAAATGCATGCAAAATAGCATTTATATGTTATAAATCAGCTAGAATAACAGGATTTGTGTTAGTATGCATTTTTCTAATGAATATGAAAAATGTCTGACATTATTTAGCCTAGAGGAGGCAGAAGTGGTGTTCTTCTCTGTCTTTTGCTAGGGCTACTGCAGAAATTTGATGGCCGGTTAAAGAGAGGCTGGATAACTGTATGTAAATATTTTGTAAGTAAGAGTTCTAGCTGATGATATCCATATCACATTTCTCACTCTTGGGTCGTAGGATCCAATATCAGATCCGAGCTGGCAACTTTGCAGACAGCTTTTAGGCTCGAGCTCCTCCCACTCCCATGATCCTTTGCTGCCCTCTAACCCCTCACATCATGTTTGCCATGCTCAGCTTCAGAAGCAGATTCTCTGGCTTGAGCCTCCAGTGGGGATAAGTAGCATTTTTTTTTCAAATTCTCCTATTCTTTTCTCCCTTTCTGGTATTTAGTGTTTAGTGTTTTCTGGTTATATTATTGGTAGTTTTTAGTCCATCCCCAGCTAGGTCCTCTGCCTCATTTAGGTCCTCCAGGAGCTTGCTCCCGACCAATATGGACAGGATGATGAGGTCGTTTTTCAAGGCTTAGATTGAGTTGGGCTTCTTGCGTCCCCTGCCCATCTGGCTGTGGATCCATCGCCTAATCCTTTGCTGGCTTCTCCTCATCCGATTCAGTTGGTTTCAGACCTTCAGGCCCTGAGTCACATAGGGGAGGAAATGGGGGTCCCTAGAGGCCACTCTGTCTTTACCCCATCAGAGTCCCTGACTACCTCTGCTCGGCTTCCCCCTGGGCAGATGGAGTCCTGGGCCTTACCTGTTGCCCCAAAGTCCTTGGGTGGGGGCTGTGGACCTGTTTTCTTAGACCCATCCCTTCCCTTTGGTGCTTCAGCCCTCGACAGCTCTGGGCCAGTACTGTCCAGAGGCCAGGAGGCTCTGGCTTACTCTGGTCCCTCTTCTCGGGCAGGCTTGCATCACCCAGCCCTTTGGCCTTCTGGGTTGTAGAGAGGACTTTTTCCTCTATGAGAGTTTCCTCCCCAGCTTTCCAGGGACCATCCCAGCCCCCCCCCCCAGAGCAGATTCTTCTTATCCTGTTTCCGGTCCGACCTCTCAAACTAGCCTTCAGGTGGAAGTCACCGGCCATGGTGTCCCCCTCTCTTCCAGATCCTCCCTCGAGCCCCCCCTGGAGGAGGTGCCTCGGAAGAGTCGCTCACAGAGGTTACGGACCTCGATGAAGGGGACAGGTCCCCCAGATCTCTGCCCGAAGATGTCTCCTTTGGAGACAGCTTAGAAATCCTTGAGCTTAAAGGTGGATGGTCTTCCCTCCACCCCCATCCTCTGAGGAGTCCATGTTCCTGAAGACTTTCTGGATGGGACCATCTACCTTTTGGGTTCCCCCTAACGAACTTATAGATGTCATCGCCAGCAGGGTGTGGAAGTGCCTGATACTGTGGAGCCTGTTCCCAAGCATGCTGATAAATTTCTCAGCCCCCCCTTTCCGAGAAGCAGTTCTAGTCTAAGGGTGTGCCATTTGATGCTATTGGGGTAGCTGCCACCACCAAGAAAGAGCTGGTTAAGCAGAGTACCTCTGTTCATCCCCATAACCGAGAGTCCAGGGCAATTGACAGACATGGAAAGTGAGTTTTTGCCTCAGCTACTTTTGGTCTGTGGGTATTTAACTACTTGACACATTTCAGCCGACTCCAGAGGGATTTGGTCAAGGAGCTTACCACATCCATTTTTGAGTTGCTACCTGCCAGGGAGCTAAGTAATGTGTCCCCCAAGCTGTCTGCACTCCCTTCCCTGGCTAATTCCTCGATGAGGCTGACTGCCTATGGGTCACGCCTGGCTGCACCTTTGCGGATTTGCGGAGCCCTTCAAGACGTCCTTCACCAGTGCTTCCTTTGGATCTACCCTTTTTTGCCCTTTAGTCAAAGAAACACTTACCCACATTGAGCAGAAAGGCAAGACCTTGTCATCTGTGGGAATCAGGTTTTCTACCCCTCAGCACTCCTTCTCCAAGATGCAGTGAGGGGCCAGAAAAATGTGGTTTAGCAAGTGGCAGTCTGCCTTTCAAGATGCCCAGGATGAGCTCTCTTCTAGAGGTTGGGGGAGAGGGTTCAACAGCAGACACCACCCCAGAAACAGAGGGGGGTCCGCAAAATCAGGGGTCTACAGAACCTTTCACTGAGAAGCCCCCCCCCCCCGCACTCCTGAGGCTCTGCCCCAACTGTCCTGCCCTGGAGACAGTCGGGGGTCATTTGTCTCTGCAACCTTTGGCCTAAGCAAATATTCCAAGCGATCAATGAGTGCTAAACATTATTTCCAGGGGCTATTCTAGTTCCTTTTCTCAGTCTACTCCAATCATAGGATACCTCTCCAGTGTGCCACCCCAATCAGAGGGAGTTAGCTCAGAAAGAAGTGCTCAAACTTCTTCAGAAGAGAGCCATCCAAGAGTTCCCCCCAGGACAACAAGAATCCAGAACTTACCCTCGCTTCTTTTTGGTGCCAAAAAAGACTGGGTCCTGTGTCTAATATTGGATCTCAGTGTGCTAAAGCTCTCCATCAAGAAGTCTAAGTTCTGGATGGTCATTGTCCAGTCCATTGTGCCTCTTTTGCACAAGGATGATTGGATGTGCTCGGTGGATCTCCAGGATGATTACATATAAAAATAGACAGGCGCTCCAGGAGACATATCCGTTTTCGCATAGGGGCCAATCATTGTCAGGTCAGGACCCTGCCCTTTAGTCTCACTGCAGCTCCCCAGGTGTTCACCAAATGTATGGCAGTGATTGCAGCTCACTTGTGACTGTAGGGATTCCGGGTGTTTCCTTACCTTGATGATTGGCTCCTCACAGCTCCCACCAAGCATTGGCTGGCCGCAGCCACTCAGTATGTGCTTCGTCTGTTCAATCAATTAGGGATTACAGTGAATATCCCCAAATCGAATCTGATTCCATCCCAAAATTTGGAGTTCATTGGGATTCAGCTGGACACTGTGTCAGAGATTGCAGTTCTCCCTCACCGCCATATACATCTCATCAGATCTCATGTCCAGTGCCTTTTAGATCTGACTATCCCCAGGTCCACCTTATTCTCAGGGCCTTAGAGTCCATTTCGGCAGCAGTCTATCTGGTGCCGTTAGCCAGGTTCTACATGAGGATTCTACAGTGAACTCTAGCGGTCCAGTGGTCTTCCCTGTCTCATCCGATGACAGCCTCATGTCTCACTCCAGTGTGCAGGTGTCATTTCCTTTGATGGGTTCAGTCTCCTGACTTTCTAGCAGGCAGACCATTCTGTCTTCCTCTCCCCAGTGCCACCGTGACCTCAGATGCTTCTCTGTTGGGGTGGGGGGGTGCATTATCAGGGAAAGACAGTCTAAGGCATGTGGTGCTCCACGAAGACCAAACTGCACATAAACATACTGGAAATGAGAGCAGTCCTCCTCAAGCTGCAAGCCTTTCAGGACTGCCTCCCTCTGGGTACCATTGCAGTTCACACGGACAACATAGCTGTTATGTGGTACATCAACAAGCAAGGGGGCACATGCACTTATCTGCTTTGTCATGAGGCCATGAGGGTGTGGGAATGGGCAATGTCCTCAGGGCACTTTCTTCTTGCAACATACATTCTCAGCGAGTTCAACATTTTGGCGGACAGACTCAGCAGGGCAATCCTGAGTCTTCACAAGTGGTCCCTGAATCCTTCAGTGGCAAAAGAAATCTTCCTTTGCTGGGGTCACCTGAGCTGTGATCTGTTCGCTTCCCCTCACAACCACAAATTCAGCCAGTATTTCTACCTGATTTCCTCTGTTGGGAAGTCCCCCAGGGATGCTCTGGTTCATGATTGGCCACTGGGTCTCATTTACTCCAATCCTTCCTATACCTCTCATCCCAAGAGTTCTTCAGAAAGGTCACCGCCTCAAGGCCAGCCTGATCCTCATCACCCCCTTTTGACCTCGGCAGGTGTGGTTTCCCCTCCTATTGTCTCATCTGATGTACCCCCCTTGGGTACTAGATCCCTTTCCGGATCTGATTTCCCATTCCTTCCAGCTTCCGACCCCCAACATTCAAACTCTTCATCTGACAATGTGGTGTGTCCACTTCCCATAATCTTGAATCAGTCCAGACTTGCTTCTCCCATCAAGAACATTATCCTGGCCTCTCAGAAGTCATCCATCAGGAAGGCGTACACCAGTAAGTAGAAAAGGTTTTCTTTTTGGGCAAGCAGCAAAATCTGGACCCCTTCACTGCTTCCATCCCAGGCATCTTACTTTTCTTGTCTTCACTTTTTCAAGCAGGAGCTAGCTTCTCTACTGTCAAAGTGCAATTGGTGGCTTTCTCCAACTTCCATGTTTGCGAGGGACTTGCCTTATCCTCTCACGTTTGTAAAGCATTTTTGAAGGGTGTTTTTCTGCTCTGGCCTCCTGTCAAGGATCCTCCCCCTCCTTGGGACCTTTCCTTTCTGCTGCAGTCCCTTACACAGAGTCCCTTTGAGGCTGCTGCTACATGTGACATGAAATTTTTGTCATGGAAGACTGCCTTTCTGGTAGCCATAACTTCGGCAAGAGGAGTTTGAGTTGCAGGCTCTTTCTTTCAAACCGCCTTACATGGTGTTTCATTAAGACAGAGTGGCTCTTTGAACTAATCCTTCCTTCATGCCTAAGATAGCCACGGAAGTAAATCTGAATCAGTCAATTCACTTGCCGGTTTTCTTCCTTTATTATTCTAATAAAGGAGAATGTCTGTTGCATACGCTTGACATTCATAGACAGTTATGGTTCCACTTGGATAGAACAAAATGTTTCCGCAGATCTGACCAGCTGCTCGTAGCATTCTCTCTCTCAACAGAAAGGGTCAGCTGGTTTCCAAAGTTACTATTTCTCATTGGATTTCAGTGTGTATTTCCTTTGGCTATTCTTCTAAAAGCTTGTCCTTACCAGGTCCAAACAGAGCTCATTCCAGTAGCTCAGTGGCTACATCATCTGCCAATTTGGCCCGTCATTCCTTAGATGAAATTTGTGCGGCAGTCACCTGGTCTATTCCTCACACTTTTGTCATTCATTGTAAGGTTGACATTGTCTCCAGGAACAGGGCTTCCTTTGGCTACACAGTTCTTCAGCATGTCCTTCCATGAGTTCGCCCAGGATTTAGGGTAGATGGGGACTCTGACCCAAGAGTGAGGAATAGTGACATGGATTACATCAGATAAAGAGTTATGTACTTACCATAACTTGGCATCTGTGTTATCCTATGTCACTATTTATCACTATCCCTCCCTCCTTCCCTCGTGCTGTGGCACCTAGAGATGGTCAAGATATTCCTTAGCTGCTTTCTGACTTTAGGGCAAACTCGATCTGAGGGGTTAGAGGGAAGCAAGGGATCATGGGAGTGGGAGGAGCTCGCGACTAGAAGCTGTCTGCAAAGTTGCTGGCTCGAATCCAATGTCGGATCCTATGACCCAAGAGTGATGAAAAGTGACATAGGATAACACAGATGCCAAGTTATGGCAAGTACATGACTCTCTTTCTGTATATAAATAAAAGGACCCCTACTCTTTTTGATGGGTGCTGTGGGATCTTTTACATCCCCCTGAGCTGCCACCAACCCAAACAGAAGGGACATCTGTTTAAAATCTCATCAAATCTGTCTCAGGAGCTGGTTCTCAATGTCACCCTTTGGCAGATGATCATCTCAGACTCTTGTATGTTAAAAGGGATGCAGGAGAGTTGCAGATGGCACTGTTAACAAAATCATTTTTTTAGGGGAAATCCTGCTCACCCTCTGAACCAAGTAGAATATTTTCCACAAGTGCTTCTATCTTTACTCACCCAGGAGTCAACGAAACAGTACCTGTAAGTCAATAGAAATAAAAATTCTAGAATGTTTCTGGTGCCAAAGAAAGAGGCCTCTTGGAGACCAGTACTGGATCTTTCATTTCTAAACCTGTATGTGAATGTACTTAAATTCAAAATGCTGACCTTTAAGAACCTGTCGCCCCTCATTCCTCACAAGTTACATGGTAACACTTAATTTAAAAGATGCTTATTATCACTTTCCCATAGCAACAGGTTTCATTAACTTTTCAATTTAGCCTATGTCTAGGTCACATTGTCAGTTCTCTGCATTTTCCTTTGGGTTATCTACAGCTCCAAGGATGTTAGTCTTGTCCCAGTCATAGCTCATTGCAGACTGAATGGCATTCACATATTTCCTTATTTAGACCGTTTACTTATTTTTACAGAGTCGCTATCCAGATGCCAAGTCATTAACCTGGGCTATGCCTCTTCTTGTCAAAAAGGGCTTCAAGATAAATGTTACAAAATACCCCTTGACCCTGTCTCACAGGATTGTATATATTGGCTACCTTCGACATACCTCTCTTCAGAAGACTTTTCTGACACAAGAGAATGTGTATCTTTATTTGGTATCTTTCTTGATCTTCTCTAATCAGTCTCAGACTTTGCAAGAGAATTTTTCAGGATTCTAGCGTACATGGCTTTTGTGATTGTCATGATTCCTGTACCCAGATCACACATGATACAGATACAGTCATTTCTTACAACATGGATCCACCTTTTACATCCTCTAGAGCATCAAATTCCAGTTTTGGGATTTCTAAAAATGGGACTGGGTTGGTAAAGACAACAAATTTAGTTGAACCCAAGTATCCCTTTCTTTCCTCAAACTCCACAGCAATGACTTAGCACAGAAGTGTCAGATTTTGCTTGGGAAACAGTTTCCATGAAGGTAATGGTGCAAGACCTGTCGAGCCATTCAGACCAAAGTACATCAGTGTAAAGGAGATGTTGGCTGTGATCCTTGCCTTGCAATCTCTTCACCACTTCTGGCCATCAGGACGTCTGCATTACACCTTTCAAACTAAGGTAACATTACAAAATGGAAACTGTAACACTGCTGACATGTTATTTATTGCCAAATGCATGCCCATCCCTTTATGTTGGCAAAACAAAAAGGTCATTAAAAAAAGAATAATGAGCATAATTGTGATATTGCAAAATGCAGTTAAAAAGCAATGCTCTTTATAGGCATTCATTTGCTTGCTAGAGGTTCAAAGAGTTTGAATTTGCTATCTTAGAGTAAGTTTTGATGAACCAAAGAGGAGGGGCTTGGGAGATAAAAACTGATTATAAGGAATTAATTTGGCAACTTAAACTTGGTGCCAGCACATCGCCAGGCTTTAACGAATGTCAGTAAATCCTGTCCTCAAGATGAAGGAGGCTAAGCTACAATAGAACTATTTATACGCGTAGTTTAAATATACATATTTTTTTATTTTTGACAATTGGTATAACAGTTTTTTTATATTTCACACAAGACAAATTGGTACAGTTTCTTATATTATGTGGTTTTAATATGACCATTAATGTGTTACTTACAAGATTTTTACAAGATGCTTTATTGTATGGTTTTGTTTTGCAAACATAATAGAAAAGTGTGCTTTATTTAGTATACTTTTTCAGTGTCCTCATGTACACTACTTATATATACTTCATTGTATTTGGAATGCCTTGTATGTTTATTTTTACTTTAAATCTATTTTATATTTTCCTAGATACAACAGTACATATTTAAAAAAAATGCTTTGAAACATTTTCACAAAACACCATTCTGAGAACATATTTATTTGGTATTCACATTGTGCTTTGTTGTAATAAGAAAGTGTACAGCTTTAAGTAAGAAACTTGTTTTATTGTCAAGGGTAATACAGGTTTAAATAGTTTGTGTGACAGTATTTGAATTAGTTCAGATGAAAGCATATTTTTGTTTACTTGAAATTTTGTGTTCAATGTTTTGTATAATAAATTATGTGACTTTCATACATGATGTTTCCTGAAATATCACTGGACATTCTAGAGATAGAGCAAAAATATTGTGGCAGACAAGGTAAGCAGGACCAGGACCAGGATAGACCCTCGTAAATGGAGATTTGATCACCTCCATTCTAAACAAACAGCTAAACACATTGTGCACCAGGACTCCTTGCAAGCAAGCCTGGAAGACATATGCATTTTCATTCCTGTGGGCGGGAATGTTCCTTTCTGCTTTTCTACCCTTTCTGCTGATATCCAGGGTATCTTTAAAGATTTAGAAGGACTCCCCAAAATCATTGCAGTGACAGCCTTTTGGCACAGGCAACACTGATTCTCCTTTCTTATTTTTTTTTTTTGCTTGTTTTGTTGGTTATCTCTAATGGAATCGATCAAGGGCAATTGCTGCAAGCTTCCTCAGAGATTGGATCAACTCACAAAAGACAGGAGGAATTTACACCCCAATCTCAATCAACTTCAGCTGACTGCCTGGATTTTTCAAGTCTGATGCCTTATAGATACATATTTCATAGGTGTGCAACAGGAAATAAAGGCGGTAGAAAAACCTGCTAATAGAAAATCATATATTGGTAAGTGGAAACAATTCTCTAGTTGGCACCTAACCAATAATAAGGGTTCCCATTTTGTAACACTGGTGTTCACGTATTTATATGAGTTACTTTCCTCCGGCCTCTCTTATTCTTCTATAAAGGTTCATCTTGTGGCCATTTCAGAATGCCCGCCTGTGGACCCTTCTCTATCTGCAGTGTTTATGGTAAACTAGTGTCTAAAAGGAATTTTACACCTGCTACCTTCTTGTAAACTGGTAGCTCCTTGTTGGGATCTCAGTTTTGTTTTGTAAAAGTTGACTGTCACCTTCAGAACATGTTCATCATGCAAAGTTAAGGTTTTTGACTCTGAAAACTAAAGTCATTAGTGCTCTGACATCTGCAATTGCAAGCTCTCATGGTCGGAGAACTTTACCTCTTATTCCTCAGTGATAAGGTCACATTAAGAATAAACCCCTTTTTATCCACAAAGAGATTCCAGAGTTTACTTTGAATCAAGCCATCAATCTCAATTTTCTACCTATACCAGAAAAAATAGGGAGAAAGGATTCTGCATACTCTGGATGTGTATAGACAGTTCAGGTACTAGCTTAACGGAACTAATTCCATTAGTAAAGCCAATCAGCTGTTTATGAAGAGACAGAGAGGAGTAGCTTGTGTCTAAACAGACATTTTCCAGGTGGTTGTCCTCAGTTATTGTTTTTCTTTTTCCCACCATGGCAAAAACATTCCAGACAGTGTCAAGGCACATTCTACTAGAGCCTTATCTTCTACAGTGGCATACTGAGAAGGGGTGGACTTCAGAAGCATTCTAGAGACAGCTACATGGTTCTCTGTGAATACTTTTTTAGAAACTGGATTCCTTTCTTTTCCCCAAACATCTTTATTAAATTTTCACATATGACAAAGGCAGTCTTACATTTATATAAATGAAAAACATAGAAAATGATACTACTTTAGTTGCAGTTTACATTATAGACACCATTGAAACAACTGTAGTTGCAAACGTTGCACATCACTTATAAACCGTCCAATCATTATAAGTTATGACGTATATGGCTCATTTAAATCCTGCCTCTTAAACCTCGTTCCTTATTGCATATATTGTTCCCATCATTCCCATTTTTTCCTATGTAGTTTGCTCCTCCCCTTTTCTAAAGATCCCAATTTCAATTGTTGTATCTCTATTACTATAATCACTACTTCTAGTAAAGTTGGTGTAGACTTTTATTTCCATTTTCTAGTAATTGCTTTTTTAGCAGCCACCATAATTAGACTCAGCAAGGCTTTACTATGTCTAAGCAATTCCGATTCTGTAGCATAACTCAAAAAAGTCATCTCTGCAGTCAGTCCAATTCGCTCACTCAGAATCTGTGATAGAGCAGTCCACAGGGAATCCCTAAAGTCTGCCAGCTCATTACACTCCCAAAAAACATGTTCCCAGCTACCTCTTTCTTCCAATAACACCTCCAACATTTGCTATCCACCTGAGGAAAAAATCCTTTGGAGTCTACTTGGGGTATAAAAATACTTATGTAAACACTTCCAGGTAAAGATCCTAAATCTTCTAGACTTTGTTGCATATTTGGGAGATATACATATATCCCCCATTGTCTCTTTGTGAATTGCTTATCCAGTCTCTCTTCCCAATCTTTTCTAATCTCATCTCATTGATTCTTATAATTATCATGCAATATTTTATCTTCTTCTTTTGGCTTTTCCCAGTTAGGGGTCGCCACAGCGGATCACCTTGTCCGCTCATGATTGGCAGTGGAGTTTTACGGTGTTGAGTTGCCAGCCCGGCGCCCAACCTTCCACAACCTTCCACAGAAGGCACACACACACACACACACACACACACACCTAGAGCCAATTTAGAGTGTCCAATCAACCTACAGCCTGTCTTTGGGATGTGGGAGGAAACCGGAGCACCCGGAGGAAATCCACGCAACCACAGGGAGGACATGCAGACTCCGCACAGAAGGCACCCCAGCCGAGGATCGAACCGGAGAACCTCTTGCTGTGAGGCGGCAACGCTAACCGCTGCACCACCATGGCTGCTTTACTAATTATTCCTTTTTTAACGGCAACTTCTGTTCTAGATTCTATTCAAAACTGTACCAGTGCTGGTCTTTTATTTAGGACCCCCCTATTTCTTTCTCTTTGTCTATACTCTAATATCAGTCCTTGATATTGAAGCCAATCTCTGACCTGCAGTCCCAAGTAAATTATTGACCTCTTCCCATTCTATTACCTTTCTCTTTCTAGTTATTTGCTCCCAATACCTTGGTTCCTTTGCCAGTTTTCTGCAATACATTCTGGCTCCCTCTTGCCTATTATCTGTACCCCTGACCACAATCATCCCTATCGGCATAATCTGTTTTGTCCATTCTCATGCTGGTTTGTTTCTTAGAATACTCCCTGCTATTTTATGAATGTAATAGTCTGTATGATTTTGGTTGTTCTCCTTAAAAGTTTGCATCCAAAATCCCAATCTCTCCTTATTTCTTGAGCTTCCTCCCTGTGTCAGCATCATTCCTTTATACTTTGAATTAGTTTTTTACTTGGGCTATGTGTGTTGCTCTAAAAATACCCCCTCAAATTACAAAGAACCAAAAAGTCCCAGAAATAAGTGGCAAAAACCCATACAAGAAGGCAAAAAAAAAAAAAAAAAAACTTCAAATGCATTTTCTCAGTTTTTGTATTATCTTTTGTTTAGTCTTTTCCCACATATCCTTAGCTGCCACACCAGTATCATTTTTAATCCCTACTCCTAAAAACTTCATTTTATCATGTCAACATAAATATGGATATTGCTGAACCAGTTTGTATGTGACTACATAATTTACCATTATTGCTTTTGTTTTTGCTTCATTAATTTTGTATCCTGAAAAACTTTGAAACTGTCTCAATATTTTCCACAGCACTGTAGTATCCCTTTCTGGTTTTGTCAGGTATAAAATAATGTAATCTACAAATAGATCCAGCTTTTCTTGACTGCCATATCAATTATATCCTTGAATTTCTGAGTCCCTTATTTTCTTTGCCAGTGGTTCTAAATATAATGCAAATAACAAAGAGGAGAGAGGAAACCCCTGCCTGATTCATATCTTCAAGCAGAGATTATCAGAGAGGACCCCACCCACTTTAAGTTTTGCCTCTGATCCTTCATATATCCTACTAATCAACCTTATAATTTTATCAGGGAATGCAAATGCTTCCATTGCTCTGCTCATAAAATCACAGCTTATTCTGTCAGATGCTTTCTCTGCATCAAGACCCATCAGCAACAGTGGTATTTTCTTACATTCTGCTTCCCTCTGGATCATCACTGTTCTATTTATGTTATCAAATGTTTGCCTCCACAAAATCACATTGATCCATATCTATCAACTTTGGCATTATTTTGCCAGTCTTTTAGCCATTATAGACATAAACACTTAATAGTCATGATTTAGTATTGAAATTGGC
Organism: Protopterus annectens; assembly: GCF_019279795.1. Taxonomy (NCBI): domain Eukaryota; kingdom Metazoa; phylum Chordata; order Ceratodontiformes; family Protopteridae; genus Protopterus; species Protopterus annectens. The sequence goes on from NC_056731.1 coordinate 1,164,341,509, forward strand.
TTGTATGAAGTTGGCTCTGATGGATCTTTAGCCTCTATAAGTAGTACAGCTAGTACCGCTTTCTTCCAGGATCTTGGTACTTCTCCTCCTCTTAAAATACTGTTAAACAAAACCTTCCAGATCTTTATCATTTTTCCCTCCTAGCTTCCAAACTTCCAAAGGAATGCCATCTATTCCTGGGGATTTTCATGTTGATTGGTTATACATCACCATATTTATCTGATCTCCTCCTATCCTAATTATTAGTAATTGAGCCTCATCTACCTCTAACCTTGGCATATTTAATTCTCCGATAAACATTTCCATTTCTACCTTTTCTTGATCTCCATATTCTCTGTTTTATACAGACTTTCATAAAATTTCCAAAATATTTCTAGCACCTCTACAGGATCTCTTGTTGTCTTCCTTGTTAAAGGCTCCCTAAGCTTAGCAACAACCCTGTCTACTTTCTATTGCCTGAGTTGTGTTAAAAGATTTTGTGCTCTGGCATTATTATTGAATAGCAGTTACTTAACAGCGATCTTTCTAAACTCATGCATATAACTGAGAGTAATCCTTTATTTTCTGCTTAACAGTCTGCATTTGCTCCTCTTGTTCTGTGAGATTCCCCCATTCTGCAATACGTTAACATTTGTCAGTCCCTCTAAATAGTTATTGTTGCTTCTTAACCATATCTCTCATTCTCTAATTTCCACCCTATTTTTATACTTCACTTTAATTTTATCTCACTCCCTAGCTATATTTTCAGAAGAAATTTCTGTATTCTCTAATAATGCCAAAATAATTCCCACTACCCATTCCTTAAATTCCTCTCTTTTCAGCAGATAAGTGGGAAAGCGCCAATGTTTCATTTTTATTTCATTACCCTACATTCCTATTTTAGTTACTGTTGGTGCATGATCTGAAATAGTTATTGAATGCATATCAAAACTTTCAATTAAATGCGCATGTTCCTATGAAATGCAAGTTCTGTCTAGCCTAGCCCAATGTTTTTTTTTTTATCTTGGGGAGTAGTATCTAAATTCACTGTGAACTCCTGCTACTGAATTCACATCTTCCATGTCAAATATTTTCATAAATTTCTTAAAAAAATCTAGCCTCTTTTGTTAAATTTTCCCTTCTAGGTCCCCAGACACAGCCTCCCTGCTGCAAATCAAATTCCAGTCCCTGCCTATAAGTAATATTCCCTACTGAAAACTGATTATTTCTCCCAGAATTTTCTTAAGCTCCATTATAGCAGTTTCAGGTGGAATATAAATACATGCCAGTGTAATTCTCCTCCCTTGCCAGTAGCCCCTTAATGCTACATATGTACCATTATTAACTTTCCCGTGCCAGTAGCCCCTTAATACTACATATGTACCATTATTAACTTTCCCTTGCCAGTAGCCCCTTAGTACCACATATGTACCTTTATTAACTTTCCCTTTCCAGTAGCCCCTTAGTACTAAACATCTTCCATTATTATCTTTTTTAATCCTCTTCTATCATTATTGGAGCTCCTCTTGCAATTAATATAAGTACTCCTCTTTTCCTTGGTCCCAGGTATTCTTCTGAATAACCATCCTGAAAACCTTTCTTTATCAAATTCACATGTTCAGTTCTTTGTCTCCTGTAGCATAGCTATTTGCACTCTACACTCTACATTTTTAATATAGTTCACTACTCTTTTTTTGTATGTATCTGTGAGACCATTAACATTTAGTGATAATATGAAAAGGGTCATTATTTTGAAAAGTTATTATTTACAGCTTTTATTTGTAACAGCTTTTTTATTAAGTATCTAGTTCCAGCTTTTACATTACATGTGTACACAAATGTTTGGCAGATTGACCTTTTATACAGCTGTTTCTTGTCATATCCATTTGAACATATGTCACATCTTACAAAATGTTTTGTTTTATTGAAAGCCCTGAAAAAAAAACAAATACACTCCAAAAATCTATTAACTTAATATTAAAACACACAACTGTGTACATCTTCAAATATTTAAGTTTTATCTTCCTGATAGGAACAATTGTCCCAAACTGACAGTCACTCTCAGATACTTGGGTTAACCTAAAAGGAAGGTGATCTATGCTAAGACTCATGGTACAGCCTGTCCTGCTACTAAGTGTTGTCTGGTTTTGTCTTATCTTTATTGCTCTCCCAGAATGAGAAAACACTTGAATGCTTTAAGAAAATATTATCTCCTAATCCTTGAAAGAAAGCATTAAAAGATAGAAGTATTCTGTTTTTATTGCTCTTTATCACATTGTCTCTATGGAGATATGAAAACCAGATACAGAGTTGCTTCTACACGTATTTATTTATTTGCTAGAGAAGAGCTTTATTACGTTCAATGTTCTTTTTTATTTGCTTTCTCCTAAAACTTGTTACTAGATAAAGCCAACAGCCTTAATCCAGTCATTCCCCTATGCAACAATAAGAAAAAGCATGTTTTTTCTTGTCTCTTACTCTTATAAACAGACTTCTTTTTTTCTATATTGCAGTGCCTACAGTTCTTAAAACTGAACAAGGAGTATCCCCATTACTTTTGAAAATAACTGAAAAAACTTTACATTACAGCATGCAGATATGATGCAGTTTACAACTATTACTGTTAAGAACAAAAGTTTATTTTACTGACAGTTAACTCTTTCCTCCTTCTTCCCCTCTCCTAAGTTCTCCTCCAGATATTAATGGTATGAAGTAGGGCATATGCTTGAGTGTCCCCTACAAGTTTAACAAAGTCAAAAAAGTCCAATATTTCCAGGTTTTCTTGTTCTGTCATGTTTCACAAATATATTAGTGCTTTATAGTCTCACATTTTTCAATTTCCGAGTTGCTTCTCCATCTCCCAAATCCTGTATCTGCTTCCTTTCCAACATACTGTCATTTTTTCTAGTCAACTCTTGTGCTTTTTACTGTCTCTCGAGCATTTCTGTTGAAACACTTTAAAAGGTTTCACTGACACACTCTATGTGTGGTCTTTATTACCAGAAGAACAGAAATCAGAATCTCTTTCTGTTTCACTGCTTTGTTTAGAATCTCATCTACCCTCTCCACAGGGATAGCTGATACCGAAACCCCAGACTTCCCAGCAGAGTCTTTCTACCTTTTCTGATACCTGCCCGGAGCACCCTACTGAGAAGGTCCCTAAGAAGAGAACATGTAAGAGGAAGCACTTACTCTCCACAAGATTCAGTCTCTGAAGACACAGGCTTTGATGTAGGTGAAGGTTCCCCATGGTCACCTCCTAAAGATGTCCAGTTTGGGGACATTCTTGAAATCCTGAAACAGAGAGGTGGCAGGAAGTCCAGCAGCCCTTTGTTGGAAGAGTCTGTGTTCCTAGAGGCATTCGGTATTGCCCTGTCTACCTCTTGGGTGATGCTGCCTGCCAATGACCTCATAGATTTGATCTCACAGTGGGCATGGAGACCAAACAAAATTTTAACAGCATAAGAGGGCAGACAGTTTTGGATAAAAAGTGCCTGTTGATGCCACAATCATGGAGGCAGCCACAAAAAAGAGCTATCCAAAGAGATTTCCACTGTCCATCCTCTGAACAAGGAGTCTCTGTCAATGGGCAGCTTTGAGAAGCATGTCTGTGCTTCAGCGACCTTTGCCTTAAGGTCTCTGAACTGTTTGGCACATTTCACTAGGGTATAAAGAGGCCTAGTAAAGGAACTCTGTGATACCCTTTCAGGATACGTTTCTGAAGTGGTATAGGCATCTGTTATTTTTCAGTTAGTTACCCTGTAATCAATCTCCAATTCCTTCATGAGGTTAATTTCACATGCGGCCAAAGGAACCTCAAGGGCAGCGGGTTCCAGCATTTCCATAAGGAAATACACATGGATATGCTTATGTGATTTTGTGGAGCCCTTCACGTCTTCATTTGTCAGTGCGTCTTTGACAGAATTCACTTTTTTATTTATTTAATATTTCAAGGGAAGTCAGAATGGGCTGGTTGCCCATATTCAGGGTTGCCCGGGGAGAAAAGCTCCACATTAAATCACATAAGGAGACATAGTAGCACAAAACAAAAGTTACAGAGACAGCAGACTTATAGAAATCATAGAATTAAGCATTGTATGGAGTGGAATTGTCACACAGCAATTTTTGTCAGCTAACATTTGAGAAGTTACTATTATTTTGTCAAAAGTCAAGTTACAATTAGTTTGTCAAAAGTTCAATTTACCACAGAGATAAAGTTGAAATAGCAATAGTGTGGGAGGAGAAGGGGAGGAGACAAGTAGATTCAGCCTGGTGAGAAGTGGGGGCATATCCATTTGTCATTTAGATGGCTCTTTAGCAGATTTTTGAACTGAGTAGAGCTGGATGTGTTTAGTATGCGCTGAGGGGTACAGTTCCATATTTTAGAGATGTTATTAGAATATAGAGACTCTGCAAAGCTGTTGTTGGATTTTGTAACTGTTAGCAGTAGTTTATCAGAAGATTGTAAGGTCCTGCTGTTGTGGTGAAATTGAACTAGGTTCTGTAAGGCTGGGCATTTGTCAGGAAGGTAAACTATGGCATGGATTAGGGAAAGTTGTTTTAAAGTTAGGAAGTTCTAGCCATTTGAGTTGTTTCAGAGCAAGACAATGATGGGCTCTGTAGGCAGGTTGGTGACAAATCTGCTATCTAGTGGGAGCATGATTCGAGTTTAAGTTGGTTTTCTTGATATTTGTGAGTATGGGGGAGGCATAGAACAAGGTGGATAGAAGTTGGGTCCTGGCAGTTGCTTGCCTGGAAGAGTTGGTTAAGTAAGGCTTTATTCTAGAAAGAGAACCTAATTTGATGTGGGTCTTTCTGATGGGTATGTGATATGTGCTCGTCAGATTTTAACTTATCTGTAACGATACCAAGTAGCTTAGTTTCTTGGATGGGTTCACTTAGGGTGTGATTGGATGAGGTGATTTTAAAGTCTTGGTTATGGGTTTGCTTTGTGGTAGTTGTGAAACAACATCAGTTTGGTTTTGTTGGGATTTAGGATGAGCTGGTATTTATCTAGGAAATATTCAATGACAGTAAAGGATTTTTGGCAACTTCTTGTAGTTGTGATAGGGTGGGTGCAGTGCAGTGGTAGCTTGGTTAGTTGCTATGTGCAGATTATTGGTGAGAACTGAGAAGAGTAGATGCCCAAATATTGACCCTTGTGACACACCTACTGTTACTGGAAGCAGACAGGAGAGGTTGTCATGCCATTTGACCACTTGATGGCAGTCAGAGGGAGAATTTTGGAACCAGGAGAAGATATTTTTAGATATATGAAGGGTATGCCAGTTCTTGTATAAGCTGCTCATGGGACACTGTGTCAAATGCCTTTGACATATCTAGAAATATTGAGGTGACCATTTGGCCATTGTTTTTTAGTAGGTTAACAGTACTGGTGAATTTATGCAGAGCAGTGGTAGTACTATGGCCTGGTTGAAATCCATGTTGTGCGTTGGCAAGGAGTTTATTGGTTAGAAGGTGCTGCATTACTTGTGAGTGGACGCATTTTTCTAAAATTTTAGAGAGCGGAGATAGTATGGATATAGGCCTGTAGCTGCAGAGTTCTAAGGAGGAGTCCCCTTTATGGAGAGGAATAATGTAGGAGATTTCCCAAATTTTAAGTACGTACTGTTCCACAATAGTATAGATCAGTGTAAAAGAAATCCAGGCCACCTTATAGAGGTAAAAAACAATCTTTATATAAGCCAACAATTCCAAATATGAGCGCTTTCGTCTACAAACTAGACTTCATCAGATAAGGATCATGATACATCTGATACCCTTTCCTTAAATACCATTTCCACTAGATTAATCAATTAACATTCAAAAGGGAACTCATTTTGAAATTGCACTTTTCAAAAATTTACTATCTCTGTGCATTTTCCAAAATGCAGCTCCTACAAAACAATTTCTAGGGGAACAAACCATAATAACCTTGAATTAAAAAATATAGTACATGATGTGAAATAAAAAAAATATATATATTAAAAAAAGAAATGTACATTTCTCTTACTGCTACAAAACTGTGCATATAAAAAGGAGTCATCCACCTCTACAAGGTGGCCTGGATTTCTTTTACACTGATCTATATTTGGTTTTGTAATTATTTGGAGTTTGTTGAGTATTCTGTTCCACAATATATCTGTTGATTAGTATTGATACTGGGAAACAGATGACATCGGCTGCTAATTTGAGGTAGTCGTTTGGTAGTTTGTCGGTGGCAAGAGTTGTAGGTTTTAGTTTGGTCAGTAATTTCGTAATTCCCTCAATGTCTTTGTTTGGCCCCAAAGTTAAGGACACTTTATCCAGGTGTGAAAAGGATAGAAAGACCTTTTCTGCTGTGGGTGTACTTTTTTCCACTCCTCAAAGATCTTTCTCCAGGAATCAATGAGGTACTGAAAAAATGTGGTTCAAAAAGTCCTAGGGTCCTTTCCAGGGCACACATGGAGGACATTCCCCTAGGGTTAGAGGGGAGAACTCCAATGGTAGACAACACCCTCGTGGCAGAAATGGCCCGCAGAACAAAGGGTTTAGCAATTCCTTTTTCGACAGACCCTTCCAGTTCTCCTGAAAAGAGGCCCAATTATCCCCCTCTGGAGGCAGTCGGGAGTTGATTATCCCTGTACTAGAGAGCCTGGCTAGAGGTAACAACAGATACATGGGTGCAGAGGATCATTTCCAGAGGTTATGTAATACTGTTTTCCCTTTCTCCTGCAGTCTCAACAAAAATCCCTGATGTTCAACCCAGCCAGAGGGAACAAGCAGCACTTCAAGTACAAAAGTTGCTAGAAAAAAAAGAGTCATCTAATAGGTCCCACCAGACCTGATATAATCCGGAACTTAATCAAGATTCTTTTTAATGCAAAGGAAAACAGGGGACTGGAGACTAATCTTGGATCTCAGCAACTTGAACAAATCATTGTGAAGTACCAAGTTTCGGATGGTTACAGTTCAGTCCATTCTCCCTTTTCTGGGCAAGGATGACTGGATATGCTTGATAGACCTTCAGGACTTGTACTGCCACATAAAAATGAACAGGCACTCCAGAAGGTATTTATGCTTCCAGCTGAGGGCCAGTCATTACCAATTCAGAGTTCTGCCCTTTGGCCTCACCACCGCCTCCAGGGTGTTCACCAAATGTATGGCAGTAGTGGCAGCTCACTTGAGACTGCAAGGATTCCGGATCTTTCCATATCTAGATGACTGGCACATTACCTCCCCAAACCAGGCATCAAGTAATAGAGGCAAGAAATCAGGTTCTTCAGACATGCTGTTATCTGGAGATAACCATAAACTATGAAAATTCTCACTTGGAACCTACTCAGAAGTTAGAGTTTATAGAAGCATTGCTCAACACAGTCAATGATGGCTTAAATGCCTCTTCTGAGAGATCATACCTTAAGAACACGGGCCAGGAAAATAATCTGTAGTACCAAAGTTTCTGCCCGCTTGGTTCTTCAAGCCCTAGGATCAATGGCAGCAGCAATAATTCTAGTACCCTTAGCCAGATTTTACATGAGAATTCTGCAGTGGATGCGAGCCACACAATGGTCAATAGATTACCAACCAATGTCAACTCCAGTACGTATTACACAGATTTGAATGAGAGATCTCAGGTGGTGGATTCAATCAGAACAGGTCCTACAAGGCTGTCCTGTTATTCTCCCTCAGACCAAAGCCATAGTGACCACGGACATTTCCCAGTTAGGGTGGGGAGGGGCATTACCTGGGGAAGACAGTCCAAGGCACTTGTTCGCATGAAGAGGCCAATCAAAGGCATTTGATCTTCCGAAGAGACAAATTTGCATATCAGTCTTCTAGAGATGAGAGCAGTGCTTTTAGCATTGCAGGCCTTTAAAGAAGCTGTCCCCTTAGGGACAATTGCAATTCAAACTGACAATATGTCAGCAGTTTGGTACATTAACAAACAGGGCGGTACCAAATCTTATCTCTTGTGTTGAGAAACACAGAGTGTGGCAATGGGCGATCTCCTCATCCAATCGCTTTCTCATAGCAGCACACACTCCAGGGAAGTCCAGTGTGATAGTGGACAAGCTGAGTAGGTGCATTCTTCTACCTCTCGAATGGTCTCCCAATCAAAATGTGGCAGATTATGATTTTTCGTCAGTGGGACTAACCTGGGTGCAATCTTTTCGCTTCTCCCTGAACAAGTGCAGCAGCTACTTTGCCCTGATCCCCCACATAGGGAGTCACCAAGAGATGCTGTCTTTCAAGACTGGCCCCCAGCCTTCTTTATGCATACCCAACAATCCCGCTAATATCAGTGTTTCTGCAGAAAGCTGCCATGTTAAAGAGAAAAGTTATCCTCATTGCATCTTTCTGACCTCCCAAATGAATAACAGGAAGGCTCCACTGAAGAATAGTAGTTTCCAGAAATTTATTGAAGTGCTTTTCGTTCAAGTACCATGCAGAATTTCATCAGAATAAACAGATTTAAAGTACAAAGCTTCCTTTATAGCAATTCAAACTTGTCATGTGATGTGTTTTGACCTATAATCAAGCTCAGCTTCTTAATTACATTTAACTGCTTAAGTTAGACTTAACCCTATGCATTCTGAATCTTTCTTGCATTTCCTTGTTTCTAAAGAATCCTATAAATAAGTCCACTAGTTTAAAAATGTGCTAGTTTAAAACAACAAAGTGTGCACACTTTTACACAAGAATAGTGACAACATATAAAACAACATACATTCCTTGTTAAAATGTTCCTTAAAAACTAAAGTTTGATCTATTTATCTTGGTAAGCGTTTATGTTTTAATAAACAGGTGATAGAGCATCCAAGCCTGGGTATGTAAAGGCATTCAGTTTGATTTGCCATATCAGCTCTAATTTCTCCAACAACAAAGAAAAAGGACCCCTCTGTTACCAGGTTCAACTTGGTCAATACCTCTAAATTTAAAACTGTGGTTCTCAAATTCTGCTATGTGCTTAGCCAGTGCATTTTCTGTTCTAGCCCTATTGATGCTGTATAAATGTTCATATAGCCGCTCTTTTAATTTCCTAGCAATCTTACCGACATAAAAAAAACAGGCATTGGGCTAAATAAACTACTAATTTGGAATTACAGTTAAGTTTCTTGCTTAACTTGTATTTTTGATGCCTAACCGTGAATGTTTGACCCATGTCTATGTGTTTACAGTAGGGACAACACTCACATCTGAACATCCCTTGTAGCCTAGCATTAGTCCTTTTCTTGTGCTCCAGTAAGCTTTTTAAATTGTGTCCTCTTTTAAACATTACCTGTGGATGTTCGCCTATTTTTGTGCAAAGCTGGGGATTTCCCCATTATTAGGGACCAGTTTTTACATAAGATTCCCTTTATACTGTGTGCATCCATACTGAATGGTGTTATAAAACTGACCGGGTAGTTGTTATTAGGAAAATTACTTTCAGTTCCTAAACTCCTCTCATTGGGTTCCTCTAAAGTGGACTCTAGTGTTGTTTCAGATGGTTCACTGTTAAGGAGTGGTCGGTACACTCCCCTGTTTCTCTTGGTCTTCACCTCGTCTTGTATGTCTAAAATCAAAGAACTTGGATAGCCTCTTCCTTAAAACTTCACATTCAAATAAAAAATCTTTCTCTAAAGTGACCATCCTTGCAGCCCTCACTAGTTGGCCCTTAATGACCAACTTCTTCTGATGGAAAGGGTGTGAACTGGCTTCTTCAGATGGAAAGGGCGTGAACTGGAAAAATGTAGGAAGGCATTTGAATAAGTTGCTTCCCTATAAATCTTTGCTATGTATCTTTTTAGGTTTCTGTCGTTTTCCAGTTCTATATCTAAGTAAGCCATTTTTTTCAGTGTGGAAGTTGTATGTAAATTGGAGAAAGCTGATAGTGCTGTTAAAGTAATTAACCAGTTCTTCAGCTATAATTCTGTCACCTTTGATGATCAAGAAAATATCATCCAAAAATGTTGTGTAAAAAAATATTTGGTTATAAATTTGACTGTTCTTACTAATGTACTCTAATTCCCAGTGGGCCATTACTAAGTTTGCAAAACTGGCCCTGCAAGGTGAGCCCATGGCCACCCCTACTTATTGTAAAAAGTATTCATCCTCAAATATAATATAGTTGTTTTTTAGTATTATAGCTCCTCAACTAGGTGTATTTCATTAAGAGGTGCACCCCTTAGTCTCATCATTCTTGAAACTCATTCTATTCCTTCCAAATGGGGAATTGAAGTGTATACGTTTTTCACATCTACTGTGAGGAAGTTGTAATTCTCTTCAAAGGTTAATTCATTAATTCTTTTCAGGAAGGTCCATGAGTCCTTACAAATTTGGGGTTCCTGACTAATGTACCTTTTTAAAATAGAGTCAACATATTTAGCACATGGGTATGTTATAGAATTCCTGGCATCTACCAGAGGTCTCATGGGTGGATTGGCCATGTTTTTGTGGACTTTAGGGATTATGAACAAAGTAGGGGTCCTTGGTGCTGGCATACAAAAATAGTTATACAACGTTACGTCAATTTTAGCTTCTATGAATAGATCATTAATATACAAATTAAAATGTCTGTACTCCGTATTACATTTGTTGAGTGAGATTTTAGTATATGTTTCTGCCAAAAGCAGTTGTTCCATCTTGTTGTTGTAGTCAGTTATTTCCATCAAAACTAACCCGCCCCCCTTGTCATGTGTCATAACCCTCACGTGCATTCTGCAACTCAAACAGAGCTTCCCTGTCAGTTTCATTGATGTTAAAATTGTTGCATTTTTTTAATTTCCTACTGTACTGGTGGTATTTATCTAAATTCCTCAGGTCTAACTCACATATAAGCTCAAAAGTAGAAATAAGTGGATGTGATGGTTGTTTTAAATTCATTGTTGTTATACTCCTTGGCCCCCAACAGCGTTACTAAATTCAGTTTTCTTGTAAATATTTTAAGGTCTAGCACAGAACTAGCTAAATCAAATTTACGTGAAGGGACGAACATAAAGCCCTTTGCTAATAGTTCATCAAGTTGTGGGTTAACCTCGTATGAGGAGTAGTTATAGCTTTTAGTCTTTCCCTTCATGCATTATCACAGAAAGTTTTCTCTCAGTGTTAAACAGTACCTGAGTTTGGAGGTGAATTACCTCCTCTGTTTGTTCTTCTTCCATGGGTTGCAGTTCCTCCCTTGTTGGTTCTGGTACCTCTGTATACTGGTCGTTGACCTGAAGTTGTAAAAATTTCCACTCTGTAGGTTATACGCATTTGTTGGTTGATTTATTTGTGCTTGGGTGTAAAATCTGGTCATGTCTCTGTTGGCCTGTTTGTCGCTATTCTTCATTGCTGAACGTCTGAGTAGTTCACACTGGAGTTACTAGCTCCACCTCCTGGTGATGTCACATCCGCCTGGTCGATATTGTTGGTGTTTCCTGAATTCGATGGATGTGTCCCATTTCATCCATTAGGGTCCCAGACTTGCGAGGGGGTGGTTTGTAGTCACCACTGTCTCTTAGTAGCTTTTTATTCGTAATTGTTTTCATTTTGTCAATGTATTGGTTTAAACTGTTGAACACCCTGTCATATTCAAAGTGGTAATGGTTAAAGTCTAAATCATTTTTAATAGAGGTATCAAGTTCAGTTACCTCTCATGTTAGAGTGTCCACAGGTCCTTAGTAATGTTTGCTCATTAAACTTAGGAGTTCTAGCTCTTGCTTGTTAAACATTTTGATTAACTCTTTATGAAAAGTGGATCCAGCTACCAACCCCATGCGGTATTGATGGTGACATAGCCCTTTAGGTACTAGTTCCCCAAGTGTGCATTCATTGAAATAAGCTATCTCAAATTGCAACTTTTTTAAGTTTTAGTAGTTTGTAGTCCAAAGTCTTTAACTTCTCTACTATGTTATTTAAATTCCCCCCAGCCGGTTGCTCCTGGTTCGTTAGGACAGATGGTATGCCCAAGTTTATCGGTTCATTCAGTCATACATGTAAATTAGGAGCCCCAATAACCCCTGAGGGAACCCCTGTGTTGTGGGATACTGGTGCTGGACCTACCGGTCCAGTACTCCACACTCTGCCACTAATTCTTGTGTTGTTGCCGTCCTGGATGGGTTGAATGCCAGGATTAATCATAATGTTAGTAGGACTCCTTCCTACGCCTACTGCATTCAAGTCCACATGGTGGAATACGTTGTTTCCTTGTCTCTGTTCAGTGTTGGGAGACAAGGAATCTAACCTGGCTGCCATATCATCCACACGTTGAGTGAGCATTCCAACTAAGACAGTCAAATTACCGTTGTCATCACTGGGTCTTTGACAAGCCAGCATGAACAAAGTATTAGAACTACTAAGGTCCTCAGCTGCCATATACAAGCCAATAGGTACAAAACTCTGAAACTGCAAACTCACAAACGAATAACACTAGTTTAAAAATGTGCTAGTTGAAAACATTTACTAAAACCAAAAAGCTTGCTAAGATAAACATATCAAACTTTAGTTTTTAAGGAGCATTTTAACAAGGAATATATGTTGTTTTATATGTTGTCACTATCCTTGTGTAAAAGTGTGCACACTTTGTTTTAAACTAGCACATTTTTAAACTAGTGCACTTATTTATAGGATTCTTTAGGAACAAGGAAATGCAAGAAAGATTCAGAATGCATAGGGTTAAGTCTAACTTAAGCAGTTAAATGTAATTAAGAAACTGAGCTTGATTATAGGTCAAAAACACATCACATGGCAAGTTTGAATTGTTATAAAGGAAGCTTTGTACTTTAAATCTGTTTATTCTGATGAAATTCTGTATGGTACTTGAATGCAAAGCGCTTCAATAAATTTGTGGAAATTACTATTCTTCAGTAGAGCCTAAGTGTTATTCGTTTGCGAGTTTGCAGTTTCAGAGTTTTGCATCTTACTGACCTCAACATATTTGGTTCCCCTTCCTTTGGCTTTACTTACTCTGCCAACCATGGATTCTGGATCCGACTTCAGACCTCCTGTCTCACACAGTGAGCATGATTCATACAGACATACTGAACCTCAAGCTAACTGCCTGGGTTCTTTAATTCCATTAGTAGCCAGACAGCCTTTTCTACAGTCCGTCAGATACTTTTATCTTCACAAAAAACATCAACACATAAACTGTACTCTAGTAAATGGAGAAGATTTGCTTACTGAGCCCATGAGAATAACATTGATCCATTTTCAGCCCATTGCATAGTATTCTTGAATTCTTAGCCATACTTTTTAAAGATGGAGTGTGCTCATCCACAGTAAATGTCCAGCTAGCAGCAATCTCAAATTTTCACACAGGATTTGAAGGTGTTTCTGTTGCCTCCCATAGACTATGCAAAACCTTTTTGCGAGGTACTCTTCATCTAAGACCTCCTTTTAGTGTCCCTACTCCCCCTTGGGATCTTAATCTGGTCTTGCAACAAATTACTCAGCCACCCTTTGAACCAGCAGCTAAATGTGAATTAAAGTATCTCTCTTGGAAAACAGTTTTTCTAACTTCTGCTAGAAGAATTTCAGAGATTCAGGTCTCAATTTCCAAACCACTTTATTTGATCTTTCACAAAGACAGAGTCACTTTAAGGACTAACGCTTCCTTTCTCCTTAAAGTGGTTTCAGAGTCTAATATTAATCAGTCCATCAGTTTGCTGGTATTTTTCCCCAGATTTTCTAACAAAGGTGAATATACGTCCTATTTATTGGATGTCCACAGGCAAATACATTTTTACCTGCACAGAACACGAAGTATCAGGAAGACTGACCAGTTATTTGTCTCCTTTTCGGACATAAAACTAGGAAAACCCCTTGCTAAAATTACTCTATCCAGATGGCTTACAGACTGTATTTCTTACATGTACAACAAATTGGGCATTACTTTATCAAAACCATTATGAGCTCATTGCAGTAGAACCATGGCATCCGTCTTCCAAGCTAGAGCTTCCACGAACAACATTTGTGTAGCAGCTACTTGGGCTACTCCCCACACATTTGTTAGTCATTACAAAGTGGATATGGTCTCTAGGGGTAGAGCACCCAGGGATGTAGGTAGCTGGGGACTTTGTCCCATAAGTTGAGGAGAGAATGAAAATTGATAACATCAGATTATGAAGTTATGTACTCACCATAATGTTCTATCTGTGTTGTCCGTTTTCATTCTTCCTCAACTCCCCTCCCACCATCCCCCCTGCCCTGTAGTCTCCGGGAAGAGCGAGTGTTTTCCTAATTATGCTACTTCTTTGGAACATGGCTCCAGATATAGTCTGCTCTATATCTGTATTTCAATGCTTCTTTCTGCTGATATTAGCAAACAAGATGTGAGGTACTTAGGGTTGGTGCATTGTGGGTAAGGGAGTAGCTTGAGAGTTTTCTGGTTACCACAATGTTTTGCAATGGCTGAGTCTGATCTGAGGGATCAGATCCGAACCCGTAAGTTGAGGAAAAATAAAAATGGACAACACAGATGGAGCGTTATGGTGAGTATATAACTTCTTTTTTCCCTGCATGCTGTGTCCTCCAATTCTACTATTTTTAAACATATCTTCTTGAGCAGTCTCATATTCCAACAGTCTTTTCTTCATTTAGACCTCTGATTTTTTGCAGTTTTGTCACATCATCTGAATATCTGTTTAAAGCCTCTTCCATTTTATCTAACCTTTTATTATTTGAGTTGATATACTCCAGCAGTGTGTCATTTATTTTATTCATCTCTGAGTACATTTGATTTTTTCTCCTCTAGGTTACTGGAAGTCATGTCTTGCACCAAAGCTACAGCTTGCACTGCTTTTTTGCTGAACAGCTGCAGAATTCTTCCCAGTCAGTGTTTTTTCCTTACCTTTTGTGGTTGATTTTCTTTCAGGTTCTCTGAATTTCTTTTTTGCTGGCATTCATGCAGTTCATTTACTGGCCAATTACTGAAATTTACCCTCAAAAATTTCACTGGCTCTCTCTTCTGAGTTTCTGTTTTCACACTGGGAGAGCTGAAATTAAGCTGTTACTCAGTGTGCAGCCATCTTGGAAATCCCCCTTTAAAAAGTCAATTTTGAGACTATTGTAGAATAAGAATTGTAATTCAGTTTGTAGTTAATTACCTGCCTGATGGACAGATACAGACATCCTGGAACCATAAAGAAACAACCATATTTTTACTGACATGGCAGCACCTGAAGGCACAAGAAAGAATCAAATGACATCCTGCATATACTCTTAGCCTTATGAGGGAACCATACCTTTGTGCCCGCTAACTATTTTCATTTATACAAAGAGTATATATAGTAGTCTGTGCTATGCTATACTGGGATAGACTAGGAACATCACACCACATACCTATAATCATCTTTGCTGCACTGTTGTTTCTATGTGCATGCATCTGATATGCAAAAGGAATTAACATTAATTAGATAGCAGCGTGAAAACACTATTGTTGCTGTCATGTTATGTAAGACAGTCATCAATCAACCAAATCTATTCATTTTACTAGTCAAAGATGATGTCATTAGGTTTAACAGTCATTTCTGGTAAATGGTCAGCGACAGCAGCAGCATTGTCTATTTCTGTAGATGAAGTATTTGTTGGTACAGTATCACAATCAAGATAAATGTATTTCTGAAAAAAGTCTTGTAGTCAGTGGCACAGCGGATAGTTTTGTCGCCTCACAGCAAGAGGTTCCCCGGTTCGATTCTCAGCAAGGGCACATTCCGTTTGGAGTCTGCATGTCCTCCCTGTGTTAGCGTGGGTTTCCTCCCACATTCCAAAGACATAAAGTATGTGGATTGGACATTCTAAATTAGCCACGGGAGTAAGTGTGTGTGCAAGTGTATGGTGTGGAAGAACTACCACAGCAGGGCTAGCCACCTGGTGGTGTAAACCTTGGATGTAGATGATTGTCACTGTTGAAGTGACACCCTGACCCCATGTGTAAAAACAGAAAAAGGGTTGAATGGATGGTTTGGCAACTGCAACACTTCAGGAATCTTAGCTGTCATTTGTTAGCAATTTGCCAGACACATCATTGTTTTGTGATGAACAATCCAGTCCTGTGTAAGTGCCTTCTGTTTTGGCAAAGATGCACACCTCACTTTGTGTTAGCGTATGACCTCTTTATGCTTGAATGACCAAGCACAACAGTTTACTGTTTCTCCAAGTGTCTGTTAGCTGGTTTCTGGATTCTTACAACATGTGCAGCTTTCAGCATAGTCATATAGTCAGCGTTTTAGCTGAACTGATGCAGTGCCTCATTTGCTTGTATCAACGTTTTTCTGCCAAACTGATCACACGTTTTGGCAGTTTTGAAGAACAGATGAGATAGGCAGCTTTACTTTTATGCTTCTTCCCCTCAACAGCTGTGAAGGTGACAACCCTGTGGATTGTAGCAGAATGCTTTTGTGCTTGAGAAGATGTAGACTGCAGTGTTTGAACCGGCCAAGACATTTTTTTCATTCTTTTTACAGTTTAGATAACCTTTTCTGCTTGTTCTTTAAACTGTAGACACTTTGAAGATGTTAACTGCTAAAATTTCTAGTTCTGAGAAAATGTAGGCAATTTCCTCTTAAACTAAATGAGAATATCATTGATGCTGTGGTGTGAAAAAAATGGATTTTGTGTAATGACCAGTTGTGAAGAAGTATCCCAGTTTGATTTTCTTGAGGGTACTTTGAGTAGAGTCGTCACATATGGGGTAGTAACTGTACATTAACTGAAATCATCTCCAACTTTACACCATTGTCTGTCCAGAGTTTTATGAGGTTTCAAAGTGTTGTTTTTGTGATAGGTGTTATAGATTTGACATATTTTTAATATGTTATATGAGATAAGACATACCAGAACAGAACATTATGTTTAGTGCCCTTTCTTTGCATTTGACAGTTCCCAAATTTGCTTAATGGATTCTTTACATTTGGTTATGTGGTTTGTTTGGCACAGTCGCTCTGCTGGATTTTGAACAGCAGTCTTGTGTGACACAAATTTTAATGTGAAAAGTGAAAGACTAGAATCAGTAACAACTTTTCTCTTTTCTTTTGGCAGACTTTTCAGTGTGCTGTTTTCTAAGCATTTATAAATCTAAATCATGTATAACATAATAGGTAAAGTCATGAAGTTTGTCTTTCAAGATCAGTAGGTAGGGAATAATAATCATGACTTCTGGGTCCTGGTGCACATGATTTCCCATCTATTCAGTGAAGTATTGTATGCATAATGCATCAGCAAGATACATATTTTTGCCAAGTCTATAAACAGCAGTCAGGTCAAATTGTTAGAATAACAGTATAATTCTCTTTAGCCACAAAGGTGCCTTATGTAATGGTTTTTAAAATGTGATTTGGATTGCTTTGTGATTAGATTCCACAGTGACTGCTGTGTCATAAATGCATTTGCGGAAGTGGTCATATCCATACACTGTGGTCAATGGTTCCTTTTCTGTTTGCACGTAGCAGATTTGTGCCTCAGTCATCCCTCTGAAGCTGTACACCACTGGGTTAATGATACTGATCCAATGCCAAACTGACTGGCATAAGCCTGTAAAACCACTGGTTTGTCCACATTCTAACACTGCAATGTTAGAGCTTCAGTCACGTTTTTTTTCACAAGTAACAAACAAATCTCTTGCTTGCTCACAGTACCATTAGATATTTCCAATAGCTGCTTCAGTGCATGGACACTTCATACAAATGTGTGATAAATGTGGGTAAGTATTGCTCCATAGCTGTGAATCTCAGCAGTGTTTGTCAAAAGAATGGTCTATCTGAGCTAATGCTATTTTTTTCATGATTCCATTTTTATGCCTTAGCTGGTTAACACATACCCCATATAGTTAATACTTGTTGCCCTTAGTAACATTTGTTCTTGTTTAGATTTATTTGACTAAGCCTTTGCTACTTAAGTTATTTTAGCCACATGTGTTGCTATTCTTTGGATTTACCTCCTACTACAATGCAGTATTTGATATTTTAAGACCCCAGGACTGAAGTAATCTACTCTACAGCCTGCTGAAATAACACTGGAGCTATTGAGTTTCCAGATGATATCTGGAGGAATTTACTATCTCTAATGTGATATGTAAAGTAGAACATATTGAATTGTCAGTGATACAGTTTGGTGTGCTGGGAGCCCTAGTTTTCATATAAAACTGAACATGTGTTCTGGGCATTATAAACAACCCTCTTTTCATTTGTTTTTCAGAGAATTGTGTGCCCTTAGAATTTACTTGGTCAAGTCCTGTGAATCAAGGTGTAGTCAGATTTTGACAGGTTTGGCCACAGTCACAATACTATTAAACCATGGTGTAGGACCATTCTATTTGCTGTAATACCCATGTACTTACTCCATGCATGTGTGTGTATATGTATATATATATATATATATATATATATATATATATATATATATATATATATATATATATATATATATATATATATATATATATATTATATCTCTCTCTCTCTCTCTCATATATAAATATATCTCTATATATATATATATAGATATATATATGTCTGTGTGTGTGTGTGTATATATGTGTATGTCTATATATATATATATATATATATATATATATATATATATATATGTGTGTGTGTGTTTATATGTGTATGTATATATATATATATATATATATATATATATATATATATACATATATATATATATATATCATCTATATGAATATATATGAATATGTATATATATATATATATATATATATATATATATATATATATATATGTATATATATCAACTATATGAATATATATGAATATGTATATGTGGTGGTGCCGCGATAGCGTTGTCGCCTCATAGCAAGACGTTGTCCCGTTTGATTCTCAGCTAGAGTGTCTTCTGTGTGGATGCATACGTGAATGGGGCGTGCCTTCGTTGAAGGTTGTGCATCAGGGCTGGTAACCCGGTACTTAAAAATCCACTACCAATCATTAGCGGACCAGAGTTCCGCTGTGGCGACCCCTAACCGGGAAAAGCCGAAAGACACAAAGAAATATATATGTGTGTATATATATATGTATATATATATATATATATATATATATATATATATATATAAAATGTATATATCTATATGTATATGTATGTATATATATATATATATATATATATATATATACATATATATATATATATATATATATATATATATATATATCTTCTTCTTCTTTCGGCTTTTCCCAGTTAGGGGTTGCAACAGGGGATCACCTGTCTGCTCATGATTGGCAGTGGAGTTTTACGGTGTCAGTATGCCAGCCCGGCACCCAACCTTCCACAGAAGGCACACACTTGCACACAGTCAAACCTATGGCCAATGTAGAGTGTCCAATCCACTTACAGCATGTCTATGGGATGTGGGAGGAAGCCGGAGCACCCGAAGGAAACCCACACGACCACCGGGACGACATGCAGCCTCCGCACAGAAGGCACCCCAGCCGAGGATCGAACCGGAGAACTTCTTTTATACATATATATATATATATATATATATATATATATATATATATATATATATATATATATATATATATATATATATATTCATTGAAGCAGCAATTTCGGGTATGTGTGAGTGGTGTGCCGGTTGCCCTGTGGTGCAAGTAAGGGAATATTCCTTTACTACACTGTAGTGCGACCTTGGAGTGAGAATATTTAAGTAGGGGTGGTGTGGGGGGCAAAAACATTTAATTAGTGTTTTTTTTTTTTCACAGTTTAACTGAAGCGCTTT
>NC_056731.1:1164718983-1164811483 GCF_019279795.1 Protopterus annectens
GTGCAATTGTCCCTAGAAGAAGAGAGTCCTGAAAGTACTGCAACGCCAGAAGTACTGCTCTCATCTCCAGAACACTGATATGCAGATGTGACTCTTGATCCGTCCATGTGCCCTGGGCAGTCTTTCCCTGAAAATCCCCCCACCCTATCAGGGAAGCGTCCATGGTCACAGTGGCTACTGAAGGGGGGGGGGGAGTACAAAGGGGCGTCCTATTGTGACATGTAGAGACGTCAACCACCACTGAAGATCCCTCTTCAAGAGTTTGTAATCAGAATCATATGGTTCATTGACAATTCCTGGTAAGACCATTGCATGAAAAGGAGCCATTGAAGAATCCGCATATGCATCCTCGCCAATGGAATGGCTAAATATTGCTGCCGCCATCAAACTTAGTTCTTTCAAGACTTCTGCAGCTGGAGCTCTGTTCTTTGACACTAAGGAAGTGATGTGTTGACGAAGAATTGATACCCTTTTGAGTGGAAGATGTGGAGTGGTGGTTGAAGTGTCTAACTCTGCCCCTATAAAGATGATATGCTGCGATGGCGACAAGGCAGACTTTTCAACGTTGACCGTAATACCTAAGTGGTTGCAGAGTGTCAGAGTGGATTCCATTGCCTGAATCAGTTGATGCCTGGTGGTGGAGGTAAGGAGCCAATCGTCTAGGTACTGAAACACCTGGAATCCTAGACGCCCCAGGTGAGCCATGACCACCGCCATACATTTGGTAAACATCTGGAGGCTGTAGTGAGACCAAAGGGCAGGGCTCGAAACATGTAGTGACTGGCTCCCAGCCGGAAATACAGATGATCTCTGGATGGTCTGGCCATTTTTATATGGTAGTACTCATCCTTGAGATCAATTGAGCACATCCAATTGTCCTTCCCTAAAAAGGGAAGTATGGACTGAAGCGTGACCATCTGAAACTTCTCTTTTCTTACAACTTGGTTCAGTCTGCTGAGGTCCAAAATGGGTCTCCAGTCCCGTTTTCTTTGGAACCAAAAAGAATCGAGTAAGTTCAGAATCCTGTTTGGTCTGCTGGGACTGACTGGATGACTCTTTTTCTAGCAACTTGAGGACTTCTGTGGTTGCTTGTTCCCTGCAACTGGGTGGAACGTCTGGGATTCTCCTGATGGGAATGGGTGGAGCGGAGAACGGTATGAAATACCCTCTGGAAATTATGCTTTGTACCCATCTGTCGTTTGTAATATCTAGCCAGGCTTCTGGGTACAAAGATAAGCGACCCCCAACCGCCTCCAGATCAGGACAGTAGGGCCTCCTCTTAGAAGCGCTGGTAGGGCTGATCAGAGAAATGATCTCTGTCACCCTGGTGTTGCGGATCCCCTCTGCCACAAGGGCGGCGTCTTCCATTATTACCTCTTCCTCTGCCCCTGGAGGAAAGTTCTCTACGTGCGTCTTGAAAGGATCCTTGGGCTTTACGGAACCACATCTTTCTTCCCCTTTGGCCATTGGGGTAAGGCCGAGTAGGGGTAGAAAAACGGACTCCGACGGCAGACAGAGTCTTTCCCTCCTTTTCCCACCTGGTCAATGTTTCTGTTACCTTAGGCCCAAACAAAGATGAGCCATCAAATGGGGTATTTATGAATGAAGACTTGAAGGGCTTTGCGAAGGAACAGAGGCGCATCCAGGCATGCCTACCAAGAGCAATTCCTGCTCTTGCAGCCCTACTCGACCCATCTGCTGCACATGATATGAGACGCATGGACGAGTTCGCAATGGAATTAAGGATAGCAAGCTGGGCAGAAACTTTGTCAGTGACACCTGCAGCTACAGCATCCTGAAGAGTATCTTCCAACTCCTTAAGGAAATCTCTTTAAAGTCTGGTGAAATGGGTCAGATAGTTCAGTGATAGAAGAGTGAAAGTTGCTGAACTGAATATGTGTTTCCCATATCTATGCATGATCCTAGAATCTCTGTTAGGAGGATGGATAGACGCAGAAGTTTCAGACAATTCCTTCTTGGTGGCTGCCGCCACCACCATGGCATCAACACGGACTCCCTTAGGTATGAAGGTTTTATCCGCTGGGGCAGAGATAAACTTATTCGGCCTCCGAAGGACAGACTCCAGAGACTCCCAAGCCCTACGAGAAACCAGCTGCATAAGCTCATCATAGGGTGGAGACACCCAGGAGATGGAAAGTTGAGACCCAAAAGCGTTCAGAAAAACCGACTCATCCTCAGTAGGGTTTTTGGACTGCCAATCACCCCTCTGCCTAAGGATCTCAAGGATCTCCGCAAAGGAGATGTCCTCAAAGGGGGATCAAGGGGACCCTTCTGACTCATCCAAGTCAGTGTCAGATGTCAATGACTCCTGTGGGGAGTCCAAGTGCCTCCTCTTACACACACTCTTTCTGGGAACTTCCTCAGTGGGAGCTTCTGGGAAAGTCTCAGAAGAGCAGGGGGCACTCAATGGGGCTACCTGAGGCTCTGGGTCTCCACACTTGGGGTGGCCAATGGAAGCAGAAGCAGACACAGGCACTTTAGGGGAAGAAGAGGCCAGACCTGATGAGGAGAAAGTCTTCGGAGACAGTACTCGCCTCATGGCTTCGAAGGTGTCACGGCTCCGATGAGAAGGAGTCAACGGACCCGAAGGAATCGTGATCCCCTCCTGCACCGATGTCGTGGGTTCCGAGCCCGAGGTGGGAGCCGTGCTCACCCGCGCCGAGGCCCCGAGAGGAAGAGTCGGCATCGACAGGTCAGTGCGACTATCCTCCCCGGACCTAACTGGAGAATGTTGGCTACTAGAGTCCCCAGTCCGTGCCGAAGACTTCCAAGTAGATGGAGCCGATGACACTGGAACAGGTGTCGGCCCCAAGGGTTCTACAATCATCAGGTCGGTCTCTTCCGGCTCCGAAAAACCGATATGGCTCGTAGGAGCACTCAATTTCTGGGTAGTAGTCTTCAGTTCCGACACCTGGGTAGGAAACAACAGCAATTTAGCTAGGCCTGGTGCCTTTAAGAGCTCCTGTACCAGTCAGTCCATGTCCGAATCCAAAAGACTAACAGAGGACCTGGAGGAATGCACCGATGGTGCCGACTGGAGTAATGGAGAAGAAGGAGATTCGGAGACCGGTTCCAAGGCAGTGTCCTGGGTCCAAAAGGCAAAGACTGTCAGCTCCAATGGCTGTGGAGCCGAAGTCACAGCAAGTTCCACTTAAGAGTCTGAAGAGGATTTGGAGGACTTCATGACTTGCTGGCTCCATCCTGGTCAGTCAAAGCTTCCACAAAGGCGTGCTTAAAAAGACTCTGATCCATGAGCTTTCTCTTCCTCTCAGCAAGCACCCTGGTGGAAAAGTAGTGGCAGATACTGCAGGACTCCTGAAGGTGCACCTCACCCAGATAATAAACACATTGAACGTGTCCGTCTGTGACAGACATCTTTTGTCCACAGTCTGGACATTTTCTGAAACCAGACTTGGGATGTCGGTCTTTATCTTCCGACATAATAATAGACAAATTCTATCACCCTTTAAACAAGAACAACAACTAAGCAAAAACACACAATATTAACAATGCCCAAAAGGCCACACTGTATATATAAATCTATATATAAATCTAATATATATATATATATATATATATATATATATATATATATATATATATACATATATTTGTATAGAACACAAGAAACTAACCGTATCTTCAGTTAATAATACCTAACTACAAAAATGCGCTAAAGCTACACTACTAAAGGCTAAAGCCAACACTAGCAAAGAAAAGGCCACGAAAACTAATGAGGCCCAAAAGAAGGTAATATTTTGGAAAAGGGAATACTAAGCAATAGTCTAGATATGAAAATATAACAACATTTGTAAGAAACCCTTGCTAATTTGTTGATTAAGTCTCGAGCAGAGCTGGAAACCAGGAGATCAGTGCCGCGGCAAACTAGATCTGGGGTAATTCCAGCAGTGCATCTTGGGATAAGGGACTTGGTCTCGAGCTACTGGTAATCTTTCAGATTTGCTAAACGGCCGTGTCGGAGCCGAGGATCGGCTCCGAACCCATCAGTGATGAATGAACGGCGAGATTGAACAACTTCACATTACTAATTTCATGAATTTTAATCATACTCTGACTTAGGAATGGGGTCCATTCCCGTCATGGTATTAGAAACCCAAAAGACTTGGAGAAATCAAAAAAAAAAAAAGATCTTCAATCTGAGGTATTTAGGAGACAATCAAGGAAAATAATATGGTGAGATGGGATTAAACATGGCTCTTGAATGTTCTCCTGGAACCCCAGTTTGAGTAGGAACTCTCAGCCAGGTTGATTCCTGACACTTTGAGAGACTTTGCAGAGATACTCAAGTCATCTAAATGAGGAAAAATGTGAATACTTTGCAGTCTGTGGTAAGTTAGCACTGGAGTTAGACACTTTGCAAAGCTCCATGGAGTGGTGGATAGACCAAAGAATAATGCAGTGAACAGCTAGTGCGATCCAGACACAGAAAACCTTGAGCATCTGAAATCTGGAGTTATAGGAATGTGATGACAACCATCTTTTAAATCTAAGATCACAAGAAAACCCAAATGGGGAATGTTTACAAGTTGTAAACGGATAACCTTTAGAACTTGGACAATATCAAAATAGAAAACATCCAGAAATGGTCTCCATGAATGTTCTTTCTTTGGTACCAGAACCATTATTTTTTCTTTTTATAAACCTTTATTAAAATATCACTCAAGACATAGGCACACACAGAAAAGCAAACTAACCATGTTAGCATTTCCATTTACACACATTATACATGACATATTCTATCGCGGTGGTGGCGCTGCGGTAGCGTTGTCGCCTCACAGTAAGACGCTGTCCGGTTTGATTCTCAGCTAGAGCGGTTTCTGCGTGGAGACATGCATGAATGGGCGTACCTTCGTTGAAGGTTCTGCGTCAGGGCTGGTAACTTGGCAAGTAAAAATCAACTACCAATCATTAGTGGACTGGAGTTCCGCTGTGGCGACCCCTAACCGGGAAAAGCCGAAAGACACAAACATACATGACATATTCTCTTTCTTTATAACAACGGTCTTTCACATTACATAAATCACAATTTCTGCCTTCCCTTAAACTTCACTCCTCACTTCTGATTAGTATGCACGTATTGTTTCCACAAATTCTATTTATTTCTATGTAATTTGCTGCTTCTCTTTTCTGAAGATCTCTCCTCCAGTTTTTTTTTAATTATTCAGCAATATATAGCTTAGATTTTGATTTCCATTTTAGTAATTGCTTTCTTGGCAGCCCACAGAATTAAACTTAATAAGGCCATACTATGTCTATGTGTAGGCAATTCAGATTTGGTGTTCCATCTCAAAACAATCATTTCCTTAGTTACACAGCCATTTGCTCCCCCAATAATTCTGATACACTACTGTGTAGGGATTTTTTAATTATACCTCCCCAAAAAATTTTTTCCCCCACTTACCTCTTTCTTCCTCGTCATACCTCCAACATTGCTATCTACCTGAAGAAAAATTCTAAAGTCTGCTTTGGGTATAAAAACACTTCTGCAAACACTTCCAAGCAAAAATCCTAATCCTGGATTTTGTTGCATACTTGGGAGCCATACATATGTCCTCCCATTTTTCCACTGTAAATTGCTTTTTCAATCTCTTTTCACAATACTTTCTAAACTCCTCTGATTGATTCTTGTAGTAATCGTGCAATATCTTATATTCCCTACTAATTATCCCTTTTTTAACAGCAACTTCTGTTCTAGATTTGACTAAAACATCTACCACAATAGGCCTTTCACTTAGAACTACCATGTCTCTTTCACTTTGCCTATACTCTGATATCAGTCCTTAATTAGGAAAGTAGTTTCTAACCTGCAGACCAAACTTCTTGGCCTCGTCCTACTCTATTACCTTTCTCTCTCTAGTTATTTGCTCTCAATACCTTAGTTCCTTTTCCGGTTTTCTCCAGTAAATTCCAGCTTCCTCTTGTCAATTTTCTGTAACCCTACTTGCAGGTATTCCTATTGTCAAAATCTGGCTTATTTCTTAGAATACTTTCTGTAACTTTATAAATATAGTACTTTGTAACGTGTTCATTATGATCCTTAAGAATCTGCATCCAAAACCCCACTCTCTCATTTCTTGAACTCCCCCCTCTTCATCATCCATTTCCACCTTCTGCTTGTATTACGTATGCCTTAACTGAGTAGGTCTAAAATATTCCTTCAAATCGGGTAATCATTTTACTCCATTAACCTAAATTTTTATCTTAGTTTTTGTTGGTGCATTACCTGAAATTGTTATTGGATGTGTGCTGATGCTTTAAAAAAATATATTCAACAGGAACAGCATATTTAATTTAAACACCTTTATTGAATTATCACTTATGACATAAGCAAACTTACATTTATACAAAAGTAATCAAACTGTTAACAAATTAACATTAATGAATAATTCACATATATTGCTATATATCATATAACCTAAGCAACATTATATAAATTATTCAATTCCTTCCCCCTTTTTAAACAAGAAACATCTTTAGTAAATCACTTAACATAAGCAATCATACATTTATATAAATGAAAACAAACTACACCAACACAATCTTAGTTGCAAGCATTTTACATCACAAACCATATTGACACACTCACAGTTGCAGACATTATGCATCAGTTATAATCTACCCAATCATATTCACTCAAACATTAAATAGCTCATTTAAGTCCTGCCTCCTTGTAAAACTCACTCCTCCCCGTATGTGTTATTCCAACAATTCCCATTTTCCTATGTAGTTTGCTCCTACCCTTTTTAAAGATTTCACTTTTTGTTGTTTTATCTATTACTATATTCACTACTTCTAATACAGTTGGTTTGGATTTTGATTTCCACTTTCTAATAACTGCTTTTTTAGCAACCACCATAATTAGACACAGCAAGGCCTTACCATGTCTACACAATTCTGATTCTGTACCATAGCTCAGAAAAATCATCTCCCTCATCACACCAATCTGCCCACCTAACATCTCTGACAGTGCATCCCGCAGGGAATCCTTAAAAGTCTGCCAAGCCACCGTACACCTCCAACATTTGCCGTGTTAAATATAATTATTATCCTGTCTATCCCAGTTACTGTACCTTGGGGAATAATATGTAAATTCTGTCAAGAGCTCCTACTACTAAATTCATGTCTTCCAGACCAAATATCTTCATAAATTTCATCACAAATCTACCCTCTTTTGTTATATTTTCAATTCTAAGCCCCCCCTCAGTATTGCAAGTTAAGTTCCAGTCCCCACCTATAAGCAATATCTCCTCCTGAAATGTTATTAAGTTCCATAACAGCAATTTTTCGTGGAATATAAATGCATGTCAACATAATCCTCCTCCCTTGCCAATATCCCCCAACTGCACAAATCTACAACTATTATCTTTTTTCTCTCTTCTATCACTATTGGAGCTCCTCCAGCAACTAGTATTATTTCTTCTCCTTTCATTTATCCCTGATATTCTGCTGAACATCCATTCTGAGATCCTTTCTTTGTCAAATTCACATGCTCATTTCCTTCCAAATGTTTCTTCTGGAGCATTGGCTATTTGCACTCTGCATTTCTTAACATACTTCATTAGTCCTTCCTTTTTGTCTATACCTTGAAGGCCATTCACATTCCAAGATACTATGGATAGTGTAGTCATTGTGATAAAAAAACTATTGCTCCCACTTACTATACATGACCGTTTTTTTAAATGTGTAATTCCAACTTTTGTCTTGCATATACAATTGTTTCTTCTCATCTCCAGTTGAACCTATGTCACATTTCTCAACACTTTTTGTTTGAATGAAATCCCCAAACCAAAAAATTAAATACATTCGCAGAACAAACTTCATCTCCTAGAAACACAGAACAAACATTCAAACCAGGAAAATAGGTAGGAAAGGAACCACAAGCTGCTCGGGCACCAGCAAAAACAAACATAGTGAAACTTTATTATAACAAGATAAGAACTTTTGTTCTGCATCAGTAAAATTTCTTCTGACACAAAACACAAATTAATGATCAATTAAATGATGAAAATGCCTTGTCACATGATTCAATTAAGACAAATAGAAAAGGCTTAAAGCAGTACTACCTCAACATAAAGGCCTTATAAAACAAATCACTGTTCTATAATTTGTCTAAAACCAAATGATTTTTTATAAAATGTTAAAACATTAAGATAATTTCCTACAAATAGTACACAATATTAGCTTATATACCCAATCTAAAAAAGACTAACTATAAGAAAGTTGTTATAATTAATAAATACTATAAATACAAACATTTAAACATATATAAAAAAGCATATATAAAAATTACTGAACACAAAGGGCCTTAAAATTACCTTTCAACTTCAAAATGGGCATAATCAAGATATGTTCATTGAGTCCTGGCCGCACATAAGAATTCCAAAATATTTTCTAATATAATTCACGGTTTTCTAGAAGTAAATGCCAAGCACCACTCATTCTGATTTGTTAACCTTCCCAATTACCATAAATTTGAAAGTATGTCCCGTATTTTCCTTAATATGCTTAAATACAGCATCTGTGCCATTCTCTTTTTTTATATCATATAAATGCTCTTAATTACGTTTGAGTAACTTTGTCTCCATCTTTCCTATATAAAAACATGGACACTCTTGGCAAATTCCTACATAAATTAATCCCATACTATCACAATTATATTAACCCCTAACACAAAATAAATGCCCTTTGATGTTGCAAAATGTTCCTACATGTACATATTTACAAAAATTGTATCGTCCACATTTATTCATGTGAGCATACAAACAATCTTGTTTCTGGTAGGATTCAAAAATGTTTTTCATGTTTATATTACATCTATAGACTATTCTTGGTTTTCTCCCCACCCTTTGTCTTATATCTCAGTCCTTCAAAATTTAAATCCATTTCAGTTTGAAGGCTAAACAAAACTGTGAAGTTATTTCATTGGTGATGATCAAATATGGTACAGTTAGGTCATTGCATATAGAATTACCTCGATATTGTAGTATTGGACTGAAGAACCTTGTCTGATGTTTATTCTGCACTTCAAATAACACTTCAATCAGACCCATAGGGTAACCCCTCATTACTAACGTAGTTTAACATGGCACATTCATCACTAAGTTGGCATACCAGAGTTTTCATGCTCGCCACCCTCACTAGCTGGCCTTTTATTACAGCCTTTTTTCTGAAAAAAATGGTTGTGTGCTAGAGAATTGCAGTAGTGAATTAGAATATGTAGGTTTATGAAATATTTGTGAAATATACACATTGTACATCCAAATATGTTATGATTTCGGTGTCCTGAGTATAAATAAATCAAAAAAAGAAATTGTAGTATCATGTAAGTATTCAATAAAATCCCCAGTGCATTCTACGTCACCCTTCCATAATATAAAAATGTCATCCAAACAGCATAGACACAACCTACAATTAAACAGTTCACTGCTAAAGACAAACTTATACAGAACAATATTTGTAATATTTGAAAAAAGACAACTATAAGGGGAGCCCATAGCAACCCTTTCTCGCTTTTTATACATGTTTAAATATTTGTATTTGTAGTATTTATTATTTATAGGGTGGCCGCGGTGGTGCAGTGGTTAGCATTGCCGCCTTACAGCAAGTGGTTCTCCGGTTCGATCCTCAGCTGGGGTGCCTTCTGTGCGGAGTCTGCATGTCCTTCCCGTGGTTGCGTGGGTTTCCTCCCACATCCCAAAGGCATGCTCTAGGTGGATTGGACACTCTAAATTGGCCCTAGGTGTGACTGCGTGTGTGTGTGTGTGCCTTCCTTGGAAGGTTGGGTGCTGGGCTGGTAACTCGCTGTGGCGACCCCTAACCGGGAAAAAGCCGAAAGAAGAAGAATAGTATTTATTATTTCTAACTCCTTTCTTATAGTTAGCCTTTTTTAGGTTGCGTATATAGGCTAATATTGTCTTTTACTTGATACTATTTTGCTTTTAGTAAAAGAGTGAAGCAGCGTTAAACTCCTTGTCAAACATGGAGTGGAGTAGGAAGGCTGATAAATCTGTGAAATTCTTTGAATTAGCTTACCTCTCTCATCACAGTTTTTAAGGACCTTCGCTGTATGGTCCAAAAACTCTAAGGAAGAATTCAAAATTTAATGTCCTCTGGAAGGTTTTAAGTAAGCAACCAAGCAAATCTTCTAACAGTTCCAGTGGCATCTACCCTTGAAGTGGCATCAGCTGAATCATAAGCAGATTTTTAAACAGTGGGTAACCACTTGAGACACAGAAGCAATCAGGTTATAGAAAGATGTTTTTCCTCAGAACAGGAAACTGATGCCATAATGTTCCTCAACTTCTGAAATGAGGCAAGCATAAACTTTAACGTATGAGCTTGGCAACTGAGAATTCTAAGTGTCCTAGAATAATACACTTTCCCCCCCAAACCTATAAAAAGCTTTCCCATCCTTGTCAGAAAGGGAGGACTGGTATTAACAAGATATTTAGCAGCAGATGGGTTCACTAGAGAAATCACTTCTGAGGTTCAGTATACAGGGCAAATAGCAAAGATGACGCACAGGAAGGGAAACCAAATTTGACAAGGTCAAAGGTGTGCAATGATGATAACTATTCTCTTCAATTAGTATGCTTTCTGGGTGAATTTGGTGATTACAGTTAACGGGGGATAAGCATAGAGGAGACTGGAGCATCTCTCGGTGACTCCAACAGAGGGGAGACCAAAGCAAAGAATCTGCTGCACTTGTTGTTGAGGGGAGAACTGAAAAGGTTGCAGCATCAATGGAAAATTCTCTCCATCACTTTGACATTGAGAGAGCACTTATGAGGCATCAGAATGGACCTGCTTAGTTTGTCTGCAAGCACAATGCCTTTCCCAGGTATTTTGTTGCTATGAGAAAGTGTCCAGAACAGATCTCCCACAGCAGATAAGATCTGGTTTCCCCTGTTGGTTGTTGTACCAGACTACAGACAAATCGTTCATTTGAACTGCAATCATCCTAGAAGGGAGAGCATCCTGCAAGGCCTGCAAAGCTAGGAGGCCTGCTCTCATTTCCTGGATCTGATATGTGCATTGGTCTCTTCTGGGGACCACATACCTTGGACTGTCCTTCCCAAGCAATGCCCCCCCCCAACCGCGATGGGAGGCATCTATGGTTCCTGTGGTTGCTGGCAGTGGGAGAACAAATGTACACCCTTAAATCCATCAAAGAAGGCATTTCTTGCAAACCTGTGGGATTGTGACTGAGGCATAGTGCTGGAGAAAAGATTACTGTACTGAAAAAGTCCATTGCAGAATCTGCATATGAAAACTGGCTAAAGGAATCAGAGTGACTGCTGCTGTCATGGACCCTAAGGCTTGCAAGACTAGTTGTGCTGGCAAAAAAGAATGCAAGATCACTTCCATAACCTGAAATCTGACGGTTTGTACTCCAGCTGGAGGAAGTGACACTGATTGACTGTGTCGAGACTAGCACCTATGAACTTCAGATCCTGTGTAGGTGTCAGTTGTGACTTGCTGTAGTTGAATGCAATGCCTAGACAAACATAATTGGAACAAGTAGCCCCTTGCTTGTAAACGCAGATACCTAGTGAAGACAGTCGGGACCCAGTTGTCCAGACACAGGAACACACTGAATTCCAGCAGTCTCAGGTGAGCTGCCACCACTGCCATGCACTTCATGAACATCCTGGGGGCTGTGGGGAGGCCAAAGGGCAGTGCTCTGAACTGGTAATGACTGGTTTCCAGCTGGAAGTGCGGACATCTTCTGGAGCACCTGTTCATTTTGATGAAACAGTACACATCTTAAAGATTTATTGAACACATCCAATCACCTTTTGCAGAAGGGGCAAAATGGACTGAACTGTGACCACCCGGAACATTGAATATTTCACGTATCATTTATTTATTTGAATTTGTTGACCGGGATAGTCCACTGGGTCAGACCAATTCATTTTCAGTGGAGGCCCAGGGAGAAAAGCTCCACAAGTAGTTACATTCAAGGCAAAAGAGGTTACATTGTTGAAAATTATGGTCGACAGCTCATATGATCGACATGCAACATACTGAGACCAGAACACTGACAGCTCATTTAGTCGACACATGAAACCAAAGGTTTACACCCTTCCCCCACTGCAGGGCGACCCTGGAGTAGGAATAATAAGTTTGGGGGGGGGGCACAGTCCACCACATTGGGGGGTGTGGGGGACGAAGCCCCCCACATTATGCACATGAATGTAGTCAAATCAGTTCAATGTATCCATATGTATGTTTACAGTGTATGACATGTGGGGGGCTTCACCCCCCCCCACACCCCCCAATGTGGGGGGCTGTGCCCCCCACACACCCCCAAACTTATTATTCCTACTCCAGGGTCGCCCTACAGTGGGGGAAGTGCGTAATACTTTGGCTTCATGTGTCGACCAAATGAGATGTCGACCAAATGAGCTTTCAGTGTTTTGGTTTTCGATCATATGAGCAGTCGACCATATCAGGTAGACCCACATATCTATATGGTTTAGTTTGTTGAGATCCAGGATGGGTCTCAGGTCCACTGTCTTCTTTGGCACTAAAAAGAATCCTGAGTAGGTTCTGGACCCTATCTGGTCTGGGGGACCTTCTGGATGACTCTTTTTTTTTTCCAGCAGCTTTTCTATTTTCAAGGATGATGCCTCCCCCCCCCCCCCTCTGAGTGGGACACCGGGGATTCTCTTCACTTTTGTAGGGAGAGCACTTATGAGGCATCAGAATGGACCTGCTTAGTTTGTCTGCAAGCACAATGCCTTTCCCAGGTATTTTGTTGCTATGAGAAAGTGTCCAGAACAGATCTCCCACAGCGGATAAGATCTGGTTTCCCCTGTTGGTTGTTGTACCAGACTACAGACAAATCTTCATTTGAACTGCAATCATCCTAGAAGGGAGAGCATCCTGCAAGGCCTGCAAAGCTAGGAGGCCTGCTCTCATTTCCTGGATCTGATATGTGCATTGGTCTCTTCTGGGGACCACATACCTTGGACTGTCCTTCCCAAGCAATGCCCCCCCCAACCGCGATGTAGGGAGAATTTGGGAAAATGGTATAAAATAACCTTTGGATATGATCCTATGCACCCAAGAGTCTTTTGTGATGGATGCTCAGGCTTTGTAGTGCAGAGACAAGCTCCCCCTGACTGCCTCCAGAGATCAGCAGCCGGGCAAATTTTCAGGAGTGCTGGTAGGGTTTGTCTGAGAAGGAATCCTGGAAACCCTGGAGCTGCAGGTTACCTCTGCCAAGTTGGCTGGTTCTTCCATTAGAATTCTCCACTCTAACTCTGGGGGGAACCACCCCTTGTCAGTCTTGGAAAGTACCCTGGGACTTGCAAAAAGTACAGTTGTGTACACCTACCATAAATGTAGATGTTTGAGTGTCTTCACTGTTGCAGTCATGACTGTAGGGTTCTCCCCTGCTGGCAGGCAGCCCTCGGTCAGCCAGAATCCCAAAGTCTGGGTCCGGCGTCGGCTGTTCAACCATGCTCCCTGACGTCAGAGCGCCACGAGTATAAAGCTGACAGCCGACGCCATCTTCTCCAGTTTTTCTTGCCCCAGATGTCAGGAGTCCCAAAATGAAAAAGGTCCCATAACCTTTGCAAATACACCTCAGAAGAATGGTGAAAAAAAGGAAATACACAAAAGTAAAAATAAGAGGGGACAGGAGGGAGGGAAACCCAGACTGCAACAGTGAAGACACTAGAACATCTACATTTATGGTAGGTGTACACAGCTGTACTATGTTCATCGTGTTTCACTGTTGCAGTCATGACTGTAGGGTAGAATCCCAAAGCTGAAAGAAAGGGAGGTGGTCATAAAGAAGAAGGGGCAGCTAAAAGGCCCTGCAAGACTGCAGAGGCAAAGCCTGTCCTAGACTTAGAGTATAGAGGTAGATTGTAGTGCTTAGAAAAAGTATGCACTGAACTCCAAGTTGCAGCTTCCAAAATGTCTTTGGTAGGAACTCCCCTGAGGAAGGCCGCAGAAGTGGCAGCAGCTCTGGTGGAATGAGTCCGTATACTCCCTGGGATTTGCTTTCCATGGTGTGAATAACAAAATCTGATTCCATGAGCAATCCATTTAGAAATGGTCTGTTTTGAAATGGCTTTACCTTGGGAACTTGTAGCATAAGAAACAAACAATTGTTCTGATTTTCTGATGTCCTTGGTTCTGTTCAGGTAAAAACGTAGTTGTCTGTGTACATCCAAGGAATGTAAGATCCTTTCCCCTTTATTTTGAGGAGTGGGGAAAAAGGTTGGCAAGTGGGTAGTTTGATTTAAAGCCACTTTGGAAACCACCTTAGGCATGAAGGTAGGATTAGTCCTCAAAGATACCCTGTCTTGATGAAAAATAATATAAGGCTCCACAGCCATAAGAGCTTGTAACTCTGAAACTCTCCTGGCAGAGGTTAGTGCTAACAGGATAGCTGTCTTCCAAGATAAAAACTTGATGACAGAAGAGGCAGCAGGCTCAAAAGGAGGCAGGGTTAGTTTTTCCAAAACATAGTTGAGATCCCAAGAAGGAATGGGAGGAGATCTAGGAGGTCTTAAGTTCTTAGCTCCTCTGAGAAACTGTCTCATGAGCTGGTGGGAAAAGATGGGAGGGTCTGTATTATAATGAGCAGAAATGGCAGAGGCATGTATCTTAATGGAATAGAAAGAGAGACCCTTATGTAAGAGATCTGCCAGGTAAAGTAAAATTAAAGTAATGTTAGGAAGAAGAGGATCAGAATCCTGAGCCTGCATCCAGGAACAAAATCTTTTCCATTTACCTGCATAAGATTTTCTAGTGCTAGGACGTCTGGTTTCTAAAATGACATCCATAACCTGCTTGGGTAGGAAAGAAGAAATTAAAGGCCCTGGATTAACCAGGCCGCCAGGCTGAGAGTTCTGACATGAGAGTGTAGAACCTGACCCTGATGTTGGGACAGAAGGTTCGGAGACTGAGGTAAAACCCAAGGGGGCTCCAGGCATAGGTTTTTTAGAGTTGGATACCAAAACTGCTGAGGCCAATTTGGAGCCAGCAAGATTATCATCTTGGGCTTGTCCTGTTTTATCTTCAATAGAACCCGTGGAAGAAGAGGAAGAGGCGGAAAGGCATATCCCGAGAGGTTCCTCCAACTGAATGACAGGGCATCCACTTTCCAAGCTTCTCTGTGGAAAGTCCTGGTGCAAAAATTCTGTAGTTGATGATTGAGATGGGATGCAAGGAGGTCTATGTGAGGACATCCCCAGACTGCTGTTATCATCCCGAATATTTTGGTGTCCAGCATCCACTCATGTGGATCCGAAAGGTTTCTGCTCAGACTGTCTGCCAGGAAGTTTTGTTTCCCTGGTAGAAACTGAGCTTGAAGATCCAGATTGCAAGCTAGAGCTTTGTTCCATAGATCCATGGCTAGTCTGCAAAGGGGGTAGGAATGAGATCCCCCTTGCTTGTTTATGTACCACATAACTGTGGTGTTGTCCGTCCGTATTAGTAGTGGTCCTGGTTGTAAGAGATTCCTGAAGGCCAATATAGATTTCTGAACGGCTAACATTTCCTTTAAGTTGATATGCAGGTGCTTCTGATCCTTTGTCCAAAGGCCCTGCAGACAACTGCCCTGAAAATGGGCTCCCCAAGCATAATCCGAGGCGTCCGTGTTTAGAATCTGAGTGGCAGGAGGCTGACGGAACGGTTTCCCTTTGTTCAGAGCACATGCCCTGGACCACCAAAGAAATTCCTTTTGAAGGCAAGGAAGGACGAAGATCAGTATGTCCAAACTGTGGCAGTGCTGAGACCATACACTTTTTAGGTACCACTGTATTTTCCTCATGTGTAGTCTTGCATATGGTACGAGAAGGATGCAGGAGGCCATGTAACCCAAAGCCTGCAGGAATTTCCTTGCAGATAGTTGAGTTAAAGTTGCCAAGATTCTGAAAGTTGAAGCCAGTTGTAATTGTTTTTCGGATGTCAGAAATGCCATCTGGGTTGTGGTGTCCAGAAGTGCACCCAGAAAAGTTATCTGTTGTGATGGTGTCAAATTTGACTTTTTTATGTTTACAGATAATCCCAGGAACTTGAGGAGGTTCTGTACAAATTCCAGATGCTGGAGTAAGACATCTTTGCTGTCTGCCTGAATTAGACAATCGTCCAGATAAAGGTAAATTTGAATTCCCTAGAGTCTGCAGTAAGCTACTACTGGAGCCAGGCATTTGGTGAAGACCCTGGCCGCAGTAGACAATCCAAAGGGCAGCGCAGAGAATTGAAAGTGCCTCGATCCGGCCTTGAACCTGAGGTATTTTCTGTGATCCTGCCTGATGGGAATGTGTAAATATGCCTCCTTTAAATCCAAAGTTACCATCCATGCATCTTTGGACAGCATTGGAAGTAGCTGCTGTAGAGTAAGCATCTTGAATTTTGTAATCTCTAGAAAGGTGTTCAAGACTGACAGATCCAGAATGGGTCTACATGTGTTTTGCTTCCTTGGGACTAGAAAGAGCCTTGAGTAAAAACCTTTTCCCATCTCTGAAAGTGGAACCAGTTCTATGGCATTCATAGCCAAAAGAGCGTCCACCTGGTTTAAGGCCTCCGTCCATTGATGTTTTGGAAGGGCTGGCCATCCGCTTGGCCTTGGCAAGGTATGAAAATGAAATCTGTAACCTCTTGAAACCACATCCAAAACCCATTTGTCTTGGGTTATTTGAGTCCAATTTTGATAAAAAAGAGAGAGTTTTCCTCCAAGAGGGGCTTCCAGGCAAGAAGTTCCTGTAGCCCAACAGAGGGAGTCATTGAGTTTGTTTCCTTTGAGTTTGTGACCTGTCCTCTCCTCCCCTAGGGGTGGAAGCAGTCCACTGTCTTGGTCAATAAGAAGCTTGTGTTTGAGGCCTTCCTCTGGAGCGTCTATATCTACCCCTCTGACGCCTGTCTGAAGTGGGAAAGGACCAATTTTTTGAAGGCCAATTCCTGCTAAATCTAGGTGGCTGTACTTGTAAGAAATCTTTAACTGTTTGCATGGATTTCGCTTTATCCTCTATCTTTTTAATCACCTCTTCAGCTTTTGATCCAAACAAAACATTATGCTGAACAGGAGCATCCAATAATTTAGCCTTTACTTGTTCAGGCAAATTTTGTTCCTTTAGCCATGCATGCCTTCTAATGACTGTGCCAGAGGCCGCAGCCCTACAAGAAGCCTCCAAGGCATCAAATCCGCAGTGTAAACCATGTTTCCCAACTTGTTCAGTGGCATGCAATAAGTCATGTAATTCCTTATCATCTGCACATGCAGAAATGGAAGTAAGCTTTTGTTTTAAAACAGACAAGAGAAATTGCTGGTATTTTAGCATATGAAACTGACAGTTTAAAGCCCTAATGGACAAAGTAGCAGAAGTGTACACCTTTTTGCCCCATCTTTCTAAGGATCGAGAATCCTTTTCAGTAGGAATGGGATTTTTGGCAGAAGCGGCCTTAACTCCCTTAGGACCCTGAGAAATGGTTTCAGGGTCAGCAGAAGGGTTCTTGTATAAAAACTGATGGGAATCAGGAACCCTGTAATATCTATCAGGCTTAACAGGAGCAGGAGGAAAAGAGTCCGGGGTTAGGTTAGCCTCTGAAAAGGCATCATCCACAATATCCAAAACAGGAGGAATAGCCAGGGGTCTATGTTGGGGAAGAAGAAGAAAATCCCTCAGCCTTTTCTTAGATTCTGAATACTCTTGTCCTTCCCAGTGGAAATGTTCCCTCATTTCATGCAAAGTTTCCCCAAAAGAGAAATCCTCAGGGGGAGAAGCTGAAGGAATGGACTCTTCAGCATCAGAATCCTCATAAGGAGGGAAAGAATATTCCTGATCAGAAGAAGAAACTGAAGAAACAGAGGCCTGATCAGAAGAATCATAATAAACATCCTGCCTTGGCCTTTTATCTGAAGGGGAATGTGAACTCCTAATCATAGTAAGTAAATCCTCCGCCATCTTGAGTAACTGTTTCTGTGACTTGGGAGCCAGATCAGAGGAGGCCTGTGTTGTAGTCTTTGATTTAGAAGGAGTCTTTGCCTTTGCCTTTATTAGAAGTTGGGTAGGCCAGAAAACCCCTTCGGAAGCCGGTACCTGCACAGCAGCTCCGGACCCATCCGAAGGAGCATTGTCCGAAGGTCCTGCAACAGAAATATTTAAAGGCCTGGTCGGCTCCTCGTGAGAGTCTGTTTCGGCCATCGGTTCTGAAATGGCCGACGACAGGGGCTGCAAAAGCGCATCACTGACGACGGCCGAACCTGAAGCTGGCTCCGCTTGTGCGCTATCATCAGATTTGGACCTCGGAGGCCTGTCTTTATCCTTGCGACGTTTGTGAACTCCGGCAGCCGGAACCATATCCGACGACATTTTGTAGTTAAAGCGCCTACCGAAGTAATGAAAAGCAAAATCGTACCTTCGCTTAATTGTACGTTGATTGAATCTAGCACAAAACAGACAACTAGCTATGTCGTGGTCAGGGCCTAAGCAAGGAATACAGTAAGAATGAAAATCCTTATGAGGTATTTGCTTCCCACATGAAATACAATTATTAACTTTTTCTGACATCGGGGTGGAGCAAGAAAAAAGTTTCCCCAACGGGGTACTTAGCTTTGAGTGGAGAAGAAAATCTTCGGACTGAAGTATATCAGAAAAAATCGTCAGGAGTCAGCCGACCGGCACTTGCGAACTGCTATCACCGCACGTCAAGAAAGACTGGAGAAGATGGCGTCGGCTGTCAGCTTTATACTCCTGGCGCTCTGACGTCAGGGAGCATGGTTGAACAGCCGACGCTGGACCCAGACTTTGGGATTCTGGCCGACCAAGGGCTGCCTGCCGGCAGGGGAGAACCCTACAGTCATGACTGCAACAGTGAAACACGATGAACATCTACATCTTTCTGTCTCCTCAGTGATTCCGGAAAAATGGTCTCAGGAGTAGACAAATGGATCCCAGTAGCAGAAAAGGTCTTTCAGTCTTCCTCATTTCTGGAGAGCTTTTCCCTCACATTAAGGCCAACAAGGATGATTCATCAAAAAGAGCACTGATGAATAAAGGCTTGAAGGGCTCTGCAAAATTGCATATCTCCTTATGGCTGTGCCGTGTGCCTGAACCTGCCACCCATGAAGTACCCTCTGCAGAGCGAGATATCAGACTCATGGATTTGTTAGATATGGACTGAAAGTGTGGCCAGTTGTGAAGAGATCTTGTTCTGGTCCTCCACAGACATGGACCTGGAAAGAGATTTGGAGAGCTATTTGGGGGATGGACAAATGAGCTCTGCTCAGTGAGCTATTTCATAGTGGCTGCTGTCACAACCATGCCATCTACCAGGACCCTCTTTCTCCATTGTGCTCTGTCTTTTGGTGGGGGGGCTAAAATTCTATCAGGGGGCTTGGGGGTAGTCTCCACAGTATCCAGCTTCCATGCATGGCATGAGACAAAATCTATTACCTCATCAGCTGGGTAGGGGGTCTCACCCCAAGACATAGCTATGCCAGGCCCGAAAGCCACCAGAACACAGACACCTCCAGGGAAGAGGGTGTCAGAAGACCATCCACCTTTCTGTTTTAGAAGTTCCAGGATTTCTCCAAAGGAGACATCCTCAGGTGGAGATCTGGGGGACGCTTCCCCTTTATCGAAGTCAGTGTCCTCAGTGACAGACTCCTTAAGGGAATCTAAGTGTCTCCTTTTGCATGTTCTCTTCCAAGGGACCTCATCAGTGGGGTGGTCTAGTGAGGTATGAGAAGTGACAGGGGAGTCCTGATGGACTGGAGACTTGAATGCGTTGGCAGTCCTGGTGGGATACAAGTGAGAGGCTCAGAACTAAGACCTGATGGGGGAACAGAGACAGGATTTGAAGGGAGCAGGGATGCCCTCTCTCTAGGCGAAGGGAATGCCCTCTCCATCTCAAAGGCATGGGGCCTAGGAGAAGCAGAAGCTGGCAGCACCGCAGCCAAAGTTCCCTGTGCCGATGAGCCCTGAATCCCCCCAGGCCCCTTCCCAAAGAAGGAGTTGGACTCAAGCTTTCCAGCACTGAAGCACTTAGAAGCAAGGATGGCTCAGATAACTTCAGAGTTGACCCCCCCCCCCGAGCCAGTAACAATGCTTTGGCTCTGACAGTCTTCCTGCTCTGAAAGGATCAGAGACGGATGATTCAGGGAAGTGGTCAGAGATGAAGAACGACCTGTCTTTGGATCCAGTGAAGACATCCTCAAGGATCTCAGATCCAAGGGCTCTGAAACCACTGGACAGATCACAAAAGGATATATTAATTGAAAGTCAGTGGAAAGAAGGTTTGCGGGTCCAAAGGGAGACAGATATGGAATTACCCCATCTGAATCTGAGCTCTGAGGAAATTTTTCATCAATCTATCCCTGGAGGACTTATGGGAGAAGCTGGTAGATGCAGTGCTTCCTTGGAGTCTCCTGGACAAAAGTAGATGGAACCTGAAGAGATATTGGCTCCAGTGAGTATCATGGTGACTGGATCCGAGACGACTTAGGCTTTGAGGAAGTAGGATCCTGGAAGCCAGATCCCACTTTTTTGAAATTTTTGACAGTGGCTTGGTGGTCACAGCTTAAGTAGGTGAGTGGTCCAGAGACCTTTTTCTGGAGTCCTTACCTTATCCTTAGGAGCCGATTGCGGCTTCCCTTTTTTGGACCTCTTGGAGGAGGTTTGAGCCCCAGTAAGCAAAGAAGAGAAAGAAGGAAGAAGATCCTTCAACACCAATTTAATTCTCTGGTCCTAATAGCTCTAGATTTAAAGCCTGCACAGAGTGAGCACTAGGTATCTAAATAGGTGGTGCCCAAGCATTAAACCAACTCCCTGTGGGCATCAGAGTTGGGAATCTTATGTCCACAGGACATGCATTTTTTTAAACCTAGTCAGCTTATCTGTCAGGGTTATGAAAAAATAAAAAGGTGGTTATAGAAGAGATTTTTTTTTTACAGTAAAAAAAGAGGTACCAACAATGGTACAAGGGAATACCCTCTAAAGGGTAAGATTAAGGGGAAATAAAGAAAGGCAAGAGTACCAACAATGGCACTCGAGAGAACAAAATAATTAACAGGTATAAAATAAAAAGTACTGCCTGAGAGACAGGACCTGAAAACTACAAGCTAAGGGAGGACCGGTGAAAAGAAAATTAAGACAGATAAGAGAAATACAATAAAAAACTTACAACCTTGAAAAAAACAACACCTGACTGCTCGAGAGAGAAGGATCTGCATCTGAGCAATATGGCAGCAAATAAGATCTGAAATACCATAAGTTAGTTGGGCATTATGGGTAAAGGGAGGAGTTCGAAAGTTGGACCCATGAATCTGGAAAAAGCGGCCAAGCTGGATCCGGGGTTGGATCTGAGACCAATCAATTAAGGAATGAATGAAAATGACAACATCAGATCTGAATATTAACTCATGCTCTTCATGGAGTAAATTCATTCAGCATACTGAAATCAGCTGCAGAGTAGTTCGTAATCTCAGCCAGTTCTGCGCACAAGTACACTCTAGATCCTGAACGAAGAGTCCCTGTCCCTGCTCATTAGCAGATCAAAGGCCTTAGCTCATGGGAACAGACAATGAAATAAATATGCTGAACAAATGTTAACAATACTACAATTACTAATCACAAAAGAAAATAGTGCCAAACAACTCTGTGTAGGGAGATTATGGAAGAAGCAACCTATTCCCATTTTTTAAAATGTCAGATAATCACCTAGAAGATCTGTCCCATTCACAAAACACATCATAGA
Organism: Protopterus annectens; assembly: GCF_019279795.1. Taxonomy (NCBI): domain Eukaryota; kingdom Metazoa; phylum Chordata; order Ceratodontiformes; family Protopteridae; genus Protopterus; species Protopterus annectens. Next base: position 1,164,740,746 of record NC_056731.1, read on the forward strand.
ACAAAGAAAAAATGCTGCCTACTTTTTATACCTTGCTTCAGTATTTTCCAAGCTTTGTGTTTACCTTTGAAAGATAACAAATATACTCTTACCTAAACAGATCATCAGCAAGAGATTCTTCTCTGGCATGCTGGTCTTGTTCCTATAAAAAACAAGGTTATTAAATTATTAAAACAATGAACAAGTCTAACAAAGAATTTAAAGTTATGTACACACACCGATTACTACTGTTCTGCTGATAAATACTAAGGTGTCAAACTTGAAACTCCAAGGAATGGTAAAATTAAGAATTTACACGTTACAATAGAAGCAATCTTTAGCTATTTTAGTTTGAATGTTTAAAGAAAGAAAAACATAATCTACCAAATTCCTCAACATTTAAACAAAGGTCACAAGACTGTTCCAGTTAAAAGGCAGCAAGATTCATTGCCTGCAAGCTGGCCTAATTGTGGATAGACAGGGTGTCTGTCTGTGGCGCTTGTGTCCTGAGTTCAGGGACAGACTTTGGTTACTGGCAGGGTCAGCCAAAGGGGGAGGGGACAAGGCAGCCTGAGGCCAGTTCTCCTATTCCCACTGGGGACAGTTTGAACTCTGGTAGAGACCAGCAGTTTCACAGGCCAGTCTTTTAAGGGGGTGGCAACAACATTTACGATTTGGTAAATGCACATATAAAGCACTCCAATGTCACTATACACTTAATTAGATAGGGAATCTAACCAACCACTGTAAAACTGATGGCTGCTGGTACATCACCCTTAAGTCACCACACTCCTTACTTCCTGGACTCTAGATGACTGTGCCACAAGGTAGACAACCAATGGAGTCAGGGATGACCTGGTAAAGGATCACAAATATGACTATTCAGAAAGGAGCAAATGGAGAATCTGGGACAGAAGAGATGAGGAAAACAGTAACAAAACTGGAGGCTATAGGGTGATTTGGGAGGGAATTGCAACAACAACAACAAAAAAAATCAACATCTTCAGGCCAAATGATTAAACATGTGTCAAAATGGTTAATGTGTTAGAGTTCCAAGGTGGCTGCACACTGATCAACAGCTTGACTTCAGCTCTCCCCAGTGTTACAACAGAAACTGAGAAATAACAGCCAGTGATATTACCAGCTTGAGTAAAACGTAGTTATTAGCTATTAAGCATACTGTCTGGATGCCTGCAAAGAGGAAACTAAAACAGCATGAAAGAAAATCATTTAGAAAGGGTGATGAGAAAACACTGACTGGGAAGAATGCTGCTGCTGTTCAGCAAAAAGTAGTTCAAGCTCCAGCTTTGGTGCAAGACGTGGCTTCCAGTAATCTAGAGGAAAAAAATCAGTCAAATGTGCTCAACAGACGAAACAATGAAGGAGTATATCAACTCAAATAACAAAAGGCTGGAAAAATGGAAGAAGCTTTAAACAGATATTCTAAAGAACTGATAAAAAAATCAGAAGTCAAAGTGAAGGAAAGGCTGGGTATGAGTATGAAACTGTTCCAGAAGAGATGTTTCAAAAAATATTACAAGTAGATGACAGAGCATGTAGGGAAAATCTGAGACTTTCTGCTGTACCAGAGGAACTAGAAGGAAAACACTAAATTAAATTTTATGAAGGCACAAGTAAGCAACTGGACTGGAATTTCACAGCAGGAACTGTTAATTGAAAGGGCACACTGTTTGTGTATGTCCAAATCTGGCCATGAGAAAGGAGCCAACACCTTTACTAGTAAAGATGTAAACCCACCAGCAGAAAGAGGTGATCCTGACAAAACTTCAGCAAAAGGGCAAAGTATTAAAAGTTGGAGACAGCATTGTTTGTGAAAAATGATTATTCACTAAATATTAGGCAGAATGGAAACAAATGTATTCCAGTATTCAGGAAACATCAAGAGGCAGGTGTGAGGTTCAAGCTACTGTATCCAGCTGTCTTTAGAATATTTTTTTCTTGGAGGATCAAAGTCACTTTTGATGCAGAACAGGGTAAGGAGGAAATGCAAAACTTTGTCCAACAAATAATGAGCCATCAAAACAGAATCGGCTTCTCATTCTTCTGACAGAGTTAATAGAAAGACTTTCCTAATGAAACCTTTTTCCACTGTTCCAAAGGAAAATGCACGAGACACACAGGAGTTGACCAAAAGAATCAGGAGTACCATGGGGATGAAGAGAAAGACAACCAACACGGAAATTAGTGAAAAAATGTGAGACTGCAAAGTATTAATCACATTTGAGAAATATGGCTGCATAGGAATAAGTGAAGGTGGGACTTTTTTGATTTTTGTTAAACTTGTGAGGAACTGAACAACATTTGGTTCACTTCATGTCATTAATGTCTGGAAGGACTCTAAGGGGAAGGGAAGGAGAAGGAAAACGGTAACTGTAAGTAAAACAGTTTCTTTTCTTCACAGTACTTCTATGAAACTTTTCACAATATAAATTGCATGTTTTACTGCAAAGTATTTTAGTTGTTCTTGTAAGTGATAAAAGTTTTTAAAGTAAACAGATTCCCTTTTTTCTTTATCTTCTTTCTTATTACAATGCAAAAAGAGAAGAAAAGCTTGACAAAAGTATGTTTAAGTTAATAGGTTGTAATCTTCGGGTTGATGAAGTGGGGGACAGGGTGTAAAAGTACATAGATCATATGTAGAGCTGATATGTTTTCTCTTACTTTTGTGTGGGTGAATGCCTGGGATTAAGATCCCTGGCCTAATCTAACAAATTTTAAGTGGAAACAAGTAAATACGAGAAAAATGAATATTATGAAAAGTTTTCCTTTAACAATAAATGTTTCAGTTTGTCTTTCAAGCAGCAACAGAGGACTACATTTTTCTTTTACTTTTCCATATAGACAAGCTTATAATAGGACAATAAAAGAGAACAGTTTTACCCCCAAGACTAAAATCTAATGATTTATGTAAGTATTCAAGTAGTTTTTTACATCTGGGGGTGCAGGATAAAGATAAAAAAAGAACAGACACCAATCAGTGTAAGTAGGCGCAGGCAATAACATGCGCCTTAGCATGGATTATCTCAATTTCAGGCTAATTAGGGCATGTGTTAGCAGCTGTCTATCTGGCATAAATGTTTCTATTAGGAGACATAAACTTCATTTTTTGAAGATGTACACAGTTATGTGTGTGTTTATATTAAGGTCTCACTTTCTGTCAGTCTATCCTTAATTTCCATTTCTGACTTTTGCAGCTTGACCAATACATCAGAGCAATTATTTAGTACTTCCTCTATTCTTTACAGTCTCTCCTAATTTGATTTAATACACTCCTCTATGGTTTCACTTATTTTAAAGACCTTTGAGTGTATCTGAGAAATTCTCTCTTCAAAGTTTTTCGAAGCCATAGCTTGCACCTGCACCATACACTGTTCTGCTTCTCACTGAATTGTGGCTGAGTCTTTGGCCAACGTAACTTTCCACTCTCCCTTTTTTCACATTATTGACATTCTTCCCGGAGTTTTTCTTTGACATCCAGACAGAATATTTTTCAGCCAGGAAACTGAATATAAACCAAACTGAACTATTTTACTGTCTGTCTTCAGCAATTATTCATTTTCCTATTGTGAGAGCTCCAGTTAAGCTCATCAGTCAGTGGCAACTTTAGAATGTCAGCAACTATTTATTCTTAACTGTATGTTTAGGGAACAGAATAAAGAATTATTTTGCGGACAGTGCTCTTCTTCTTCTTTCTCTCAAGATAAACATATTAGTAAATTAAAGGAAAGTGGGGAATCCAAAATAAATAACAGCTTCACTGTGTGCTGTGAAGGCACCAGCTGGGAATCAATCTGGAGCTACAAAAATGGTTAAAAGGAAAGTGAAAAGAGCTGACCTGATGCACTTGAGATAAAGAACAGGTAAACTGTGAGACTTCTGGCAGTGAGCTCTAAGTGACCTTCTTGGAAGATCAGTCACAGTGTCAGTAATTAACTTTTTAAAAAATAATGTAATTTAACTTTAAGAGTCAGGAGGAAGCATAAATAGATGAACTAATAGGGTCAAGTATCTTCTCAGAAGCAGCACTAACGTTTTAAAATACTACTCATGAAGATAAATGTTTGCTTTTCTCTGTGTGAATGTATGTGCGTTTTCCTTTCTTCTCTTGTTCTTCAAGGCTGGCTAGTCTATGATGTTTTTCCAAACAACATTTTTAAATCAACAGCTTACTGAGCATATTGCTCACAACTGGTAGAGAATAACAATGAAACAAGTAGCAATGTACCTATGGGCTAACACAGACAATACAATGAGATTTAGCATAAATACTCCTGCTCTTAAGGTACAGAAAGCCTGTGGAAGCAGATATCATTTTAAAGCAGTAGCTTTTTTTTGCCACTGGGTCAAGTATTAATCAGGCAAACATTTACAGTTTTAGTTTACTGTACCTGTTAAAGGGGTATAGGGAGGGGTTACAGTTATATGAACTACATGGAAATGTGTGTGTGTGTGTTTGTGTGTGTGTATAATATATATCTCAAAAGTGCCATGCATTATAAATGCAGGGAACAATAAAATGACAAAATAGCTGCATTGTCAATACTAGCATGGAATGTAAATGTAAATGGGGTTATACTGAATTACCTTAAGAAATCTAGAGTGCAAACTGCCCCTTTGCAGGAGATATTATCTAGATATAAATGAACATATAAGCTTGATAAAGAGGACTTCTATGTGGATATTCCACAGAGTATCAGTGACAAGAGGAAAGACCGTGTTATACTAATAGAAAGATGGGCATCAATTGTCCTAGGAGACATGAAAAAAGATAAAAATAGAAGGCATGTTTTAGTGAGGGGAGACTGGCAGGGAAAAAGGTTTACTTGTGTATGCATATTTATTCTTTCTAAGACTGCAGTTATGGAGCCTAGAAAACTACTGGGAGAATAAAGCTTTTAGCAGGGGATTTTACTCATGGATGAAGACTGGAATTTAGCCTGCAATAGTGAGGATGTGCTGGGGGCCCTAAAAAGGAAACTAGAGAAGGTAGACTCAAACTATCTCATAATACTCAGCATGGGTAACATAATTTCAGTAGCAGCAGTTCAAATGGAATTTACACATCACATATAAGATACAATAACTGGGCTAAGTTGAACAGAGGCTACATATCACAGAAGCATGCTCACTTGATAGAAAGTTTTAAGACTCATCCAATAATTATACTGGACCAGGCATCTATATAAGTTCAGACAGAAAAGAACTACAACAAAAGAAAAGAGAACTCAAGGAACAGATAAAACATAAAATTTGAGATTATGGCAGACAGAGACTGAATCAGAAGTGATAGCTACCACATGGGATAAAATGAAGTGGACTTCAAAAAAAATAACAGGAATATGGGAGAAAAGCAAGAAAAAAACTCTTGCAATGATTATCAAAACGTAAAACGTTGCAGGAGGCAGGAAGGCTTACAGATCAAGAAAAGCAGCTGCACAGAACTATAGGAAAATAACAGAGTATTTGAATAATATGAATCAGTTTCTAGAAGTGGTTAAACAGATACAGTGGATATAACAAGTGTACACACTCCTGTTAAAATGCCATATTTTTGAGATATAAAAAAATGAGACCACAATAAATAATTTCAAACCTTTTCCCACCTTTAATGAGATCTATAACCTGTACAATTCAATTGAAATACAAATCTGTTAGGGGAAAAATATAAAAAATAAAAAAACATACAATAAGCTGGTTGCATAAGTGTGAATACCCTTAAACTAACACTTTGTTGAAGCACCTTTTGATTTAATTACAGCATTCAGTCTTCTTGGGTAGGAGTCTATCAGCATGGCACATTCTTGACTTAGCAATATTTGCCCACTCATCCTTGCAAAAGCACTCCAAATCTGTTAAATTCCGAGGGCATCTCTTCTGCACAGCGCTCTTCAGGACACCCCACAGATTTTCTATTCGATTTAGGTCTGGGGTCTGGCTGGGCCATTCCAAAACTTTAATTTTCTTCTGGTGAAGCCATTCTTTTGTTGATTTGGATGTATGCTTGGGGTCATTATCATGCTGAAAGGTGAAATTCCTCTTCATCTTCAGCTTTCTAGCAGACGCCTGAAGGTTGTGGCCAAAAGTGACTGGTATGTGGAAATGTTCATAATTCCCTCCACCTTGACTAAAGCCCCAGTTCCAGCTGAAGAAAAGCAACCCCAAACCATGATACTGCCACCAGCATGCTTCACCGTGGGAATGGTGTTCTTTTGGTGATGTGAAGTGTTGTTTTTGCTCCAAACGTATCTTTTGGAATTATGGCCAAAAAGTTCAACTTTGGTCTCAACAGACCATAACACATTTTCTCACATGCTTCTGAGATACTCGATCTTTTAGTTATGTACTCACCATAACTTCAGATGTTTGGGATCCATCTCGCCTACATTCTGAATGATGGGTTCGGAGCCGATCCCTCGGCTCCGACTCGGCACGCTTATGCCAAAGAGCGAAGTCTCTTACTGGCTGAGCTTACCATATCCCAGGATGCACCACTACCAGTCCCCCAGATCTAGTTTGTCCGCATACATGCACACATGCATACCCTGCTTATATAACATCGTCAGATGAAACAAGATAAAACAGTAGAACTCAAAACCGTTCAATCTCTTCTGATCTCCAAGGCAGGGGGAAGGAGGGTGGGTATTAGGAATGTAGGCGAGATGGATCCCAAACATCTGAAGTTATGGTGAGTACATAACTAAAAGATGTTATGTGATCCTATCTCGCCTACATTCTGAATGATGGGACAGCGTCCTAGCACCTGAATCCTGGGTGGCTCACTGGAAAACACTCCTGAGTACCGTGGAACCAAATGAAGCTCGTCCTCTAGATGCCACATCCAATTTGTAGTGGGAAATGAAAGTGTGCGGATTGGACCAAGTAGCCGCAGCACAGATTTCGATATAGCGAGCTTGGAATGAAAAGCTATAGAAGTAGCCATAGCTCTGGTAGAATGAGCCTTGATAGATGTTGTAAGTTGCTTATTCAAGAAGAATAAGTCTGAGTTATGCAATCTCTGATCCATTTTGAGATAGTAGCTTTTGTGATGGTTTGGCCCAGTTTATTATCTGAGAAGGACACAAACAACTGGTCTGACTTACGAAGTTGCTGAGTCCTGTCTAAATAGAAGCGTAACTGCCTGTGAACATCCAATTTATGAAGAGTGTATTCTGCTTCATTGGAGAATTTTGGGAAGAAAACCGGTAGCTCTAGAGATTGTTGTAGGCAGAAACTAGAACAGACCTTTGGGACAAAGGATGGATTAGGCCTAAGTGATACTCTATCCTTGTGGAAAATCAAGTATGGTGGCTTAATAGACAGGGCTTGAAGCTCTGAAACTCTTCTTGCCGAAGTAATTGCAACTAAGAAGGCAGTTTTCCAAGACAGATATTTTAACTCGCATGTAGCAGCCGGTTCGAAAGGGGAGATGTTAATGCGCGAAGCACCAAATCAAGATCCCACGGAGGTGCAGGATGAAAAATTGGTGGTCTTAATAGGTTCGCACCTTTAATGAAAGTTTTGCATAGTCTGCTGCTCATCAAAGGAGGATCCATGGATTCGTGGAATTTAGAAATAGCCGCTAGTTGGACTTTAATAGTTGAGACGGAAGATCCCTGATTAAACAAGGATGTTAAAAATTTCAAGACCTCTGGGACAGGAGCAGTGATAGGGTCTAAGCCCTTGAGTTGAGCCCAGATAGCAAACCTCTTCCACTTACTAAGGTACAATTTGTTAGTGGTGGGTTTGTGGGCGAAGATAAAATGTGAACAACTTCCGGGTCTAGAGTGTGCCTTCTAACTAAAGTCGGAAGTGGAGGAGCCAAGCTGTCAATTTCAAAGATTGAAGGGACTGATGTCAAGTCCCGACTGATGGATTAGCAAGTCCGGAATCAGGTCTAAAGTCCACGGATCGTCCACTGCATGCTTCTTCAGGTAGGGAAACCACACCTGACGAGGCCAGTACGGGCAATCAGAATCATTGAAGACCCCAGTTGAGAGGCTTTTGAATAACTCTGGGAAGAAGCGGAATGGGAGGAAAGGCATAAAGTAGCCCTGTTGGCCAAGGTTGTGCTAGAGCATCCATGGCTGGTACTCCCTGATGTGGGATCAAGGAGAAGAACCTTTGGCACTTGGTGTTTAATGGAGTTGCAAATAGGTCGCAGCACGGCGTCCCCATCTCCTGAAAACCTGAGCTGCTACGGTGTGGTTTAGAGACCACTCGTGAGGAGAGAGAATTGTCCTGCTCAATTTGTCTGCCAATATATTTGACTTTCCGGGATGTGGGTCGCTACCAAGAAGCGGTTGGTAGCTACAGCCCATTCCCACACTCTCATGGCCTCTCTGCAAAGGGGTATGATCTGGTCCCTCCTTGTTTGTTCAGATACCAAACCACCGACATGTTGTCTGTGTGGATGGCGATGATGCCCTGAGGAAGAAACTTGTGTAAGGCTTGTAGGGATAGAAGTACAGCCCTCATCTCCAACACATTGATGTGGAGAAGAGCTTCGTCTGGAAGCCAGGAGCCCTGAACTAGCCTGCCCAGACAATGCCCCCCCCACCCTATCTGGGAGGCATCTGTCGTCAGGGTAACCACTGGAGAGGGAAGAACAAGGGGTTTCCTTGATCCAAATTGGATGTCTGAAGCCACCAGCGAAGGTCCCTTTTGCATATATCCGTAATCATGATGTGATGATTGAGGGGAAGATCCTGAAAGGACCATTGCGTTGACAATAGCCACTGAAGAATCCTCATGTGCAATCTTGCCAGAGGGACTAAAAGAACCGTGGCAGACATTGAGCCTAGAACTTGTAGAACCATCCTGGCTGGGGCTTTGGATCTCGAGATCAGAGCTTGAACTTGGCCCTGTAAAGTTTGGATCCTTTCGGCAGGAAGAAAGACGCATCAATCTTGAGTCTATCTCTGCTCCTATGAACTTTATGCGTTGAGAGGGCAGCAAGACAGACTTTGACCAATTGAATGTAATCCCCAGGGTAACACCCAGGGAGATGGTGGCTTTGAGGTTGTCCATTAGTAGATGCCTGGTGGTGGCAGTCAGGAGCCAGTCGTCCAGATAGGGAAACACTTGGAATCCAAGACTTCTCAGGTGAGCCGTCACTACTGCCAAACACTTGGTGAACACCCTGGGGGCTGTGGTGAGACCAAAGGGCAGAGCTCAAAATTGGTAATGACTGACTCCCAGGCTGAAGCGCAGATACCTCCTGGACGCCTGATGTATCGGTATGTGATAATAGGCGTCCTTGAGGTCTATGGAGCACATCCAAACATCCTTCTCCAACAATGGGAGAATGGATTGTAACGTGACCATTGGGAATTTGGTTTTGGTGACGGATTGGTTGAGTCTGCTGAGATCGACTATTGGTCTCAGGTGCCCTGTCTTTTTTGGCACTAAAAAGAACGTGGAGTAATTTCCTGATCCGATCTGGTCTGTGGGGACCGGTTGGATGACTCCTTTTTCTAGCAGCTTTAAAGCTTCTGCGGCTGCCATTTCCCTTTGACTGGGTGGTGGGTCCGGGATTCTTTTGGACGGTGGGGGCGAGTATGTGAATGGGATGGTGTAACCTCCGGCAATGATCCGAAGCACCCATCTGTCCTGAGTGATTGACTCCCAGGCTTTTAGGTGCTTGGCAAAACGACACCCGACTGGCTCCGGAGCAGCACAGCCGGGCAATCCCTCATGACGTGTGGGAGGCTGAAAAGCCAAGAAAGGACTCGCGGTCTCCAGAATTGCGGGGCCCTCTGCCGCCTCTGAGACGGCGTCTCCCTGAAAAATTTCCCCGTCCTCTGCCTCTGGAAGGGGATTCTTCCTGCTGTTGGGAGAAAAACTTACGGATTTGGAACCACATTTTCCCGCTCCTTTAGCCTTGGGGTAAGGCCGAAAGGGAGTGGAATAACGGGCACCTACGGCAGATAAAGTTTTTCCCTCTTGCTCACAGCGGGTAAGGGTGTCTTTAACCTTGGGTCCAAACAAGGAGGACCCATCAAAGGGAGCGTCGCGAAGGAAGACTTGAAGGCCTCCATACTGACACAAGCGGAGCCAGGCTTGTCTCCGTAGAGCCACGCCTGTGCCTGCGCTCTACCGCCCCTTCGGCCGTATAGCAAATGAGCCTCATGGACGAGTTAGAAATTGGCGTAAGGATAGCCAACTGAGAGCTAACCGACTGGGCTAGCTGCTCAGGTAGGTTACCCGAGAGGGAATCTGACAACTCCTTGACCAGATCCCTCTGAAGCCTGGTAAAATGTGCCAAATAATTCAGAGACCTTAAAGTAAAGGCCGCTGAAGTCAGGGTGCGCTTCCGTACCTGTCCATACTCCTAGACTCCTTATTAGGAGGATGGATGGACGTTGAAGCCTCTGCCACGTCCTGTTGTGTAGCAGATGCCACCACCATGGCATCTACAGCCACGCCTTTAGTGAGGAACTCCTTCTCGGGGAGCAGACAAAAATTTATTTGGACGAGAAGGGACTGGTTCCACGGTATCTGGATGTTCCCACGCCCTTGACAAACTAAATCCAGAAGCTCGTCGAAGGGCGGAGACACCCAGGAGGCGGAGGCTGAGCCCCAAAGGCCTTGAGGAGCACTGACTCGTCAGTAGAGGGGGGTTTGGATATCCAGCCGCCTCGTTGTTTGAGGATCTCTAAGATGTCTGCAAAGGAGACATCATCCGAGGACGACTTCGGGGACCCCTCTGCATCATCCAGATCAGTGTCTGAAGTAATAGACTCGGGGGAGTCCACGTGCTTCCTCTTGCACAATCTCTTCCTTGGGGTTCCTCCGAAGACAGCTCAGAAGAACCCTCAGGAGGAGGGGAACCCCCACTGGGGGTAACCTCAGGCCCCGGGGCTCCACTGACTATGGACAGGGGAACTGCCAAAGACCCAGTCTCCACTCCTAGGGAAGGTGCCGGTAAAGCCGGGGAGATGGCCGAAGAGGACTTGGCCAAGGCACTCCTCATGGCTCTGAAAGCCGGACGCCCAGAATCGTGGGAGTGTCCGGTCCCTGAGCCGTGATAGTCGACGGAAGACCCGCAGCCGAGCACCGAGGGGAGGCTCGGAACCGAAAGCATAGGTCCCGAAACATCACCCCGGGTCCAGCCGAAGGCGTCCAGCGTACCAAACTCGGACCCGAGGCCCGGGTTGGAGTAAGGGTCGGAGCCGACCCTGAGATCTCCATCGGCTCCAACAGCACCTGCTCCGACGGAGCCGAAGCAGTCGGAGGAGGAATGGCAATGGGGTGGGCCAAGGTCATCGGCTCCGAAGCCAACTGGGTCGGAACCGAAACAAATTTTTGGAAGACTGGGGACTGGAACAGTCTTTGGAGCACCCTGTCTATATCAGAATCTGACATCCTCGAAGACCGAGAGAAAACAGAACGGGTCCGAGACGGCCTCTCCAACGGCCCCAAAGGGCTAGGGGACCGGCTCCGAGGCGACTCGATGAGTATCGGCCGAGGAATACACACACCAGATTCCATGGGTGCCGAGGTGGGATTTGGCGCCGCGGAGGAAGTGTCTGAGGGGGCAACCTTTGTCGGCTCCGCGAGCAGTGGAGCCGACGAAGATGACCCGCCTCTCGATGCCCCAGCTATCGGCTCCGAAGCCAGAGGAGTCGATACTGGTGGCATCGAGGCAGACCGTTCCGACCTCGGCTCCGAAGTCCTTGGAGCCGAAGGAGAGGCCTGCCTTTGTTTCTTAGCGATCGGATCCGACGGACTGGTCGGAGCCGACGCCCTTCTTTGGCTGGAGAAGGAGAGGATGCCAAAGCTTCTTGAAAGAAGGTTTAATTAATCCCTTAAGAATTAATTTATTTTTCCTCTCCTGGAGGACCCTTGAGGAAAAAGCGTGACATACACTACATGATTCCTGTAAATGCTTTGCCCCTAAGCAATACACACATAGCGAGTGATCGTCCGTGATGGACATTTTGAAGCTACATTTTACACATTTCTTGAAGCCCGAAGGCCTAGGATTCTGAGACATTATAGAAATTTTCAGAAAGTAACTGTAAAGAACACTGGTGACAGACCTATAATAGGCTTACAGTTTACACTCGCAATACTCTGAGTTAGTTAACACAGCACAAACTCTGTAAATGTAATAATTTCTCTCAGTAGTTCCTCTTTAAGGAAGAGAAATATAAGTGAAACAGAACCGAAGTCACCTACAAATAAAAAGACCGGGAAAGGCCTTTCCAGACAAGAGGTACTCCTAGTCCACACTCACAACACAAGAATTCACCAAGTGAATTTTGTCAAACACACTCAAAACACAAGAATAGCTGTTAAAACAGCTTTTTGTAGAGAATGAAGAAAATCCTGACAGAAAAACTAGTGAAATAATCACTACTTAACTCAGCCAGCTCGAGACCACGTCTTCACTTGTTAGCGGCAAACGAGATCTGGGGGACTGGTAGTGGTGCATCCTGGGATATGGTAAGCTCAGCCAGTAAGAGACTTCGCTCTTTGGCATAAGCGTGCCGAGTCGGAGCTGAGGGATCGGCTCCGAACCCATCATTCAGAATGTAGGCGAGATAGGATCACATAACATCTATTGTTTCGTAAATTTTAGCTGGGCCTGGATGTTTTTCTGTGTAAGAAAAGGCTTCCGTCTTGCAACCCTACCCCATAGTCCAGACATATGGAGAATACAGGAGATTGTTGTCACATGTAGTACTTGCCAGAAATTCCTGCAGCTTCTTCAGTATTGCTGTAGAATTCTTGGCAGCCTCCCTGACCAGTTTTCATCTGGTCTTTTCATCAATTTTGGAGGGACACCCAGTTCTTTGCAACGTCACTGTTGTCCCATATTTTCGATGACTGCCTTCACTGTGTTCCATGGTATACCCAATGCTGTGGAAAATTTTTTGTACCCTTCTCCTGACTGACACCTTTGAACAATGAGATCCCTTTGATGTTTTGTAAGCTCTCTGTGAACCATGGCTGTTGCTGTAGCAGGCAACTGAGCAAATGTCAGGAAAATCCTACTAGGACAGCTGAACTTTATTTGGGGTTGATCAGAGTCTCTTTAATTGATGGCAGGTGTGTATCCAAGAAGACTGAATGCTGTAATTAGATCAAAAGGTGCTTCAACAAACTATTAGTTTACGGTTGTGCACACTTATGCAACCAGCTTATTGTAAGTTTTTTATTTTTAATATTTTTCCCCTAACAGATTTGTTTTTCAATTGAATTGTGCAGGTTACAGGTCACATTAAAGGTGGAAAAAGTTTTGAAATGATTTATTGTGGCCTCATTTTTTATATCACAAAAACCTGACATTTTAACAGGGGTGTGTACATTTTTTATATCCACTGCATTTTCTGATAATAATTCCAGAGCACAGAAAACCTTTGCACAAAGATTTAAGCAAGAGAGTACTGGCAAAACCCAGGTATCCTACGATGAGGAGGTTAACTAGGAATCTTGAAGAGATAATGGAGACAGACTAGCAAATTTATGAAAAGTTATAAAGAGCAGAGGAATGGGAAAGACTGTTGGTAGCATTTTTGGAAAATGTACTTATTCCAAACCTTGGTAAGGCATAACCTAAGCAATTAACACTCAGGATGAATAAAAGAGAAATAAGAACTATGATGTATGCAGGAAAATCTCCATATGACATGAAATTCCTGTAGAATTTTAGAAATTCAGAAGAAACAAGTTATTGAAAAACTGGAAAGCATTACTTAATAATGTGTTGGTGGGAATACTTGCATCGTGGAAGAAGACAGCAAGTACTACCAAAGGAAGGCAAAGACCTTACAGACCCTGCATCACATCAACCCATACGGATTCTAAATCGCGATTACAAAGTGTTTATGTCTGTATTAGCAAAGAAAATAGCAGCAATTTTACCAAAGCTGACAGATATGGATCAATGTGGTTTTGTGGAAAGGAGACAAGGAACTGATAATATTAACAGAATGATGACTCAGACAGAATTATTGTTGATTACTTTCACTTCTGGAAAATAAAACATTCAATAGCATTTGCTGGGAATGCATAAGCAGGGCAATGTCAGTATTTGCATTCCCAAACAGTATAATACACTTAATAAGGAAATGTATGATGGACTGGAGGCAAAAATAAAGGTGAGAAGGGTCTTTTCTGATAGGTTGAGTTTAAATAAAGGAAATAGTTAAGGGTTTCCTGTTTTCCCCTCTCTTATCTGCAAATAACTGGAACCTCAATAAAAAGGATAAGGGATTCGGAAATCTTGGAATATGATTGATGTGGTTTGTCAAGAAAATCTAGTTGTGTCTGTAGATGATATAAAATTGCATTGGACAAATCCCGAATATGACATTACAGTGTTGTGGGATATTTTAAGACAGTTTAAGACAGTTTCAAGTATTTTCACAGTCTAAAATAAATGAAGGTAAAACAAACGATATAACTGTAAATAATGTGCCTACCTGTGAAGTAAATCAGCAATACCCATACTTATGGAGACATGAAAAAGTAAAGTATATAGGTGCACTGATACACTGACTAAAAATGTTTCTGTTGCAGTGATTAAGGATATGTGGAAAGAGACCTAGCAGAAGACTATTAAAAAATAAGAAACTGGAAACTAATGGCCATGGGCACAAACAGTAAAATACAGTGAGGGAGTTTTTTTTTTTTTTTAATATTTTCTGGTCCTGCACCTAAGCCAGGCATAACTTTATCAACCAGAGGAAAAGTTATAGATGGCAATAAATAAAGAGCTGAAATAATTAACTTGAGAAGAGGAAAGAGGCTGAGGAAAGGTCAAGGGGGACAACCGGATTCTTCCTACAGAGCAACATGGATTAAAATTACTTGCTCTGAAAGTTTACTTTCAGTTTACACAACTGAGACTGACATATGTAACACAGAGAGGGATACAGATCAAAGTGGAAAAAGATGATAGTGGAATAATGTGGATGAATACAGATTAGGGTTTTAGAAGCCAGTCCTTAAAAAGAATGACAATAATTACATGGAACAGTACATTTGTAAACTGGTAGACAATATTGCAGAAACAAACAATGAGGCAATGAAGAAAGTAAATACTGCCAACAGGAATACATAAAGTACAGAAAACAAACACGATATGGCAAGAAGCAGTAAATGGAAATTAACAAAGGAACTGTACTACTGGGAGCAAATGAGATGAAAAAGAAAACTAATGGTATGAAGCCAGTCAGGTGTTCTACCTGCAGGTCAGAGAGTGTCTTCAGTATCGCGTTTGTCAGCAGAAAAGAGACAAAGGAGCACTGAATGAAAAATGGTCTCTGGTGAGAGTTTTAGTGAAACCAAGAAAGTACAGTTAAATAAGTAAGCTTATCATAACAGTATATGCTGGCATAGATCACTGCTGCAATGGATGATACACTGCCAAGGATAGGACAACTGGTCATCTTCTACAAGCCCTAACCATCGAACAGCTCAAAGAGAAATAAAGTCAGTGTCAGGGCACCAAACCTTCAGAGCATTCTTGCCTCAGGATAAGGAAGGCTAAATATGTGCTAGAAGAAAGAGAAGCACATCAACGTCATGGCATAAGACAGAATAAAAGAAAAGGAGAATGGAGGTAGGGAGAGTGCTCCAACTACAACAGTGATCTACTCGAACATCCACTGTTATGGTAAGTTTACTTGCATAGTTGCACTATGTTCATCATTAGATCACTGTGTTAGAAGCCTAAACTATATGGGTCAAATGCCAGAGCTTGAAAAAGGATTAGCGAGTCCAGATGCCCCTGGAGAATAGTCCTAG
This sequence comes from Protopterus annectens, assembly GCF_019279795.1. Taxonomy (NCBI): domain Eukaryota; kingdom Metazoa; phylum Chordata; order Ceratodontiformes; family Protopteridae; genus Protopterus; species Protopterus annectens. Next base: position 1,164,756,502 of record NC_056731.1, read on the forward strand.
TAATGCCCCAGAAAGAGTCTAACTTGTAGTGTTTGGTAAAGGTCTATTTGCACATGACCAAGTTGCTGCCTCTAGTACATTTCCAGAGTTTACCCCTTTCTAAAAAGCCAACGAAGTAGCCAAAGCCATAGTAGAATGAGCCCTGACCCTGTCTGAAAGTGCCTCAATATGGTGAGAATAACAAAAAAAATCATTTAGAAATTGTCCATTTTGACATTAATTGCCCTTTATCTTACTTTTATAGGAAATAAACAACTGATTAGACTTTCTGAAAGTTTTTATAATGTTAATACAATATCCGAGTTGCCTGTGGACATCAAGAGTGTGTAGAACTCTGTCTCCCCTATTTTTGGTCCTGGAAAGAAAACAGGGATATACAGCTAGGTTCAAAGTAAACTCTGAAACCACTTTAGGTATAAAGAAAGAAGGAGTTTTTTCAAAGTTACCCTATCTTGTGTAAGATGACATAGGGATGAATCACCACAAGAACTTGCAACTCAGTTACACTTTTTGCAGATGTCAGAGTAAACAGCAACACTGTTTACTCAGATAAAAACTTCAAATTAGCCTCACGAGCAGGTTCAAAATGAATGTGTAAGTTTCTCCAGCATAAAACTAAAATACCAAGAAGAAGCCTCCTGTCTTCTAGATGGGCAGATATGTAAAACTCATTTCAGAAACCATTTGTCTTAAGGTAGGTCGAAAAGGTGAGGCTCAACAATCAAGACAAGCAGAGATGGCAGAGAAATGAATCTTGACAGAGGAGTAAAAAAGGCCAGTGGATATTAATTCATACAAGTACTGCAGAAAAAGAGGAGTCTGGGCCTTAATGGAATCTCTGTTCTTACTTTGGCACCAACTAGAAAATCTTTTCCATTTAAGACACGTCAGTGATGTAGAGGGATAAAGCTTTAACTATGTCCCAGACTACCTGGGTTCAATCTGCAGCCTGGGTGACAAATGGAGAGATAGTTAGGGATGACTGGTACTGCCCTGGGAGGGTAGATAGTGACATGAGCTTCTCTCATGATAATCCCTAATGGAAGCTGGGGATATTATGTAGTGAAAAACATAGTCCCAAAAGGTGGTGGGTGGGCAGACATGTTGAGATGCTGCGGAGGCAGGGAGATTCAATGGAATGTCCCTCACTGTAGTCCTACCCTAGTACGCAAAGCTGCAATAGGTTGTACAGCTCTATGGTTGATAGAGCTTTACAACCTATTCCAGCTTTGCGTACTACCAGGGCTAGACCCTATTTTTCAGAGAAAGTGTGTTCTCAAAGAGAAACATCAGTAGATAGACAAAATCATCAGCTAGTTGTTAGGTTACTGGTAACCTACTCGTGCAATGGAAGACAGATCACTGATACTTTCCAGAAACATTGGGAGGTCCTATTGGTAGACTCCGAAGTGAGGTCCATGACAAACTGAACTTTTTGTATAAAAATAAACGATCCCTGAAACAACTGCTGTGTTATCTCAGGGTAGACAGTGATATGGAAATTATTAGCTGTCCACGCAGGACATTTCCCTGTACTAAATGTAAATATTGCCCCTACATTAATTCTAGTGGCTGTTTTATCCATCTGGACACAGGTAAGGAATGGAAATGTAATACTTATGCTGATCGTAACAACTGTCATCTAGTGTTTTTAGCTCACTGTAAAGCATGTTCTTCCTAGTATGTAGGCAAGACTGACAGGAAGCTAAGGGAACGGGGTCAGGGAGCATTTATATGCTATTAGCACCCATTCGGATACTAATGCATTAGCCAAACAGGTAACAACTACAGATTTGACACACATTTATAGCTTTATGGTTATCAAGATCATTAATGTAGGTAAACGAGGAGGGTGATGTCAGGAACCTGACAGAGACATCAGACATGAGATGGATAATCAGGTTAAGAGCATCAAGAGGGAAGGGATTAAATGACTGTGTTTCAATCAAACCAGCCCTCAAAGCTAGGAACCCATGATGTTCTTCGTGTTTCACTGTTGCAGTCATTACATTTGGGTAATCTGCTGACAGGTTGCCCTCAGTCGGCCTGATTAACAAAGTCTTGGGTCCTGCGTTGGTTGCTGTCCCTTCTTCCATGACGTCAGGTCGTCAGGGTTATAAAACATGCAGCCGACGACCATTACATCAGTCTCTCTTGCCGTGCGGTGCCCGAAGCAGAAGCAGTTCGCAAGTGCCGGTTGGCAGACTCCTGAAATTTTCGTTTTCGAGTTTCAGAACCGAAGTCTTGAACTTAAAGCTAAGTACCCCGTTGGGGAAACTTTTTCTTGCTCCTTTCCGATGTCAGTAAAAGTTAATAATTGCATTACTTGTGGAAAGCAAATACCTCAAAGTTTTCATTTGTACTGTATTCCTTGCCTAGGCCCTGACCACGATGTACCTTGCTGTCGGTTTTGTGCTTTATTTAATCAGCGCACTATCTGTCGTCGGTACATTTTTGCCTCTAAATATTTTGGTTCTCGGTTTAATTATCCAGAAATTATGTCGGTTAGCCATCTGACTACCGGAATTTCGAAAAAATGCAAAGAAAAAGAGAGAGGCTGTCGAGGTCCAAAACTGCAGACGACGCTTCTCCTAAGCCAGTCGCCAGTTCTCTGGTAATCAGTGAGGTGCTTTTGCAGCCCCAGATGCCCACTACTTCTGACTCGCAGGCCTCTACTGAGACCCATTCGGAGTCCGGTATGCCGCAAAATGCTTCACCTATGGAACCCGCAGATGTCTCTACCTTGGATGGGTCCGGAGCCACTGTGCAGGCACCGGCTTCTGAGGGTGTATTCAGGCCTACAGACGTGCATATTAAACAGACTCCACCTTTTATTTTAAGGCCCAAATCTCGATCTATGTCTAAAAAACCGATGCCCAGGCCACATGTTCAGGCCCCTATGCCTAAAAATCAAATGATCAAAATGGCTGAAGATCTTATTACTCTAATCAGGGGTAGTCAACACCCCCACACACACACTTCTAAGAGGCCTAGGGCTGAGTTTGACTATGAATCTTCTGACTAGGACTCTGTTTCTTCTAATTCTTCCAATGACATGGATTTGTCCATACCTGCTTATGAGGATTCTGATGCAGAGGATTCCATTCCCTCTGCCCCCCCCGGATTTTTCTTTTGGGGAAACTTTACATACCTTAAGGGAGCATTTCCTCTGGGAGAGTCAGGACTTTTCTGAATCTAAAAACAGGCTTAGGGATTTCCTTCTTCTACCTCAGCATAGGCCTTTGGCTATCCCTCCTGTACTAGACATTGCTGATGATGTGTTTGCAGAATCCAGTATGGCCCCTGATTCCCTGCCTCCAGCTCCTAGTAAACCAGACAGATACTACAGGGTTCCTGAGTCTCACAAGTTCCTTTTCAAAAACCCTGTTGCAGAAACAGAAACCATTTCTCAGGGGCCCAAGGGCATTAAGGCTTCTACTGCTAAAAATCCTACCCCTTCTGATAGAGATTCCAGGGCGCTGGATAGATGGGGTAAAAAGGTTTATACTTCTGCAACCTTGGCAATCAGGGCTTTAAACTGCCAATTTCATATGTTAAAATATCAACAGCATATTATTGGACTGCTTAAACAGAAAATTATGTTGATTTCTGACTGTGTGGAAAATAAAGATTTACCGGATTTATTGCATTTTGCTGAACAAGTTGGAAAACATACTTTGCAACGTGGTTTTGATTCTTTAGAGGCCTCTTGCAGGGCTGCTGTTACCGGGTCTGTACTTAGAAGGCATGCTTGGCTTAAGGAGCAATCTCTGCCTGATCATGTTAAAGCAAAATTGTTGGATGTTCCTTTAAATCAGGACTGCCTGTTTGGCAATAAGGCTGGAGAAGTTCTAAAAAAGATGGAAGATAAAGCTAAATCTATGCAAACTGTAAAAGATTTCTTACAAGTGCAACCTCCAAGATTTAGTAGGCACTGGCCTACTAAGAATTAGTCCTTTCCAGCTCCTTCCAGATCCTCTCAAGCCAAACCCAGACACAACAAAAGCACCAGGTTTCAGTCCCAAGGGACTCTCAGAACTAAGCAATGGGGGGGCCTCCACTTCCAAATCTGGAAATAACAAGACACCCCCTATGGTAAACAGTCTCAATGACTTTCCTTTAAAATTACCAAGCACTTACCTTTTAGCCGCCCCTTTGGGGGGAAAAGATTGCTCTTCATGCACAAAACTGGGAACTCATAACCCAGGACAAATGGGTTTTAAATGTAGTGTCCCAGGGATACAGATTTCATTTTCGCACGTTGCCAACACCAAACGGGTGGCCAGACCTGCCCCCAAATCAGTGGGCAAAGGGCTCAGAAACAAGTACTTTCTCTCTTAAACATGGGGGCTATTCAACCGGTACCAGAAGAGGAAAAGGGACAAGGTTTCTATTCCAGGCTTTTCCTGGTACCCAGAAAAGACAAATCATGGCGTCCAATTCTGGACCTGTCTACTCTAAACAACTTTCTGGACATTCCAAAATTCAAGATGCTGACTCTTCACCAGTTACTTCCTATGCTAGGCAAGGATGCCTGGTTGGCAACTCTAGATTTAAAAGAAGCTTACCTGCATATCCCAATCAGGGAATCTTGCAGAAGATACCTACGCTTCAAAGCAGGCTACTTGCATTATCAGTTCTCTGCATTGCCCTTTGTGAATAAGTGCCTGGCTTCAGTAATTGCATTTTGCAGGCAAAGAAATATTCAAATATATCCATACCTGGATGATTATCTAATTCAGGCAGAAAACCAAGCCATACTTCTAAATCACCTGGTGTTTGTAAAAAGGGTTCTAACTTGTCTAGGGTACACCATAAACGAAAAGAAATCACAACTGGTACCCTCTCAACAGATTACATTCCTGGGTGCAAGCTTGAATACAACTGCCCAGATGGCTTTCCTCACGTCAGAAAAGCAAATTCATTTGGTGACTTACTTCAAACAAGTGGCCACAAAAACCCTGCTATCTGCAAGACAAATACTGCAAGCCTTGGGGTTCATGGCCTCTTGCATTCTTCTAATTCCATTTGCAAGACTACATATGAGGAAACTTCAGTGGTACTTAAAAAGTCTTATGGAGTCAACAATGTCACATCCTGGAAACAATGATTCCTATCATACTTTGCCTATGCCTGGAGTTCCTATGGTGGGCAGAGGCCTGCCACCAAAAAGTACAGTTTTGTACCTACCATAAATGTAGATGTCCGATAGATATGCAACTGCAGCCATAAAGTACAGTTTTGTACCTACCATAAATGTAGATGTCCGAATTGGATAGCATCTGCAGTCATAACAACTGGGTTGTCCTGTCGTCAGGCAGCCCTTCAGTCGGCCGGATTCCAAAGTCCGGGTCCGGCTTCGGCTGATGTCGCACTTCACCCGACGTCATCTCTGTTGGTCTTCGGGTATAAAAGCATCAGCCGACGCCATTTTCTTCAGTGTTTCTTGCCCCAGATGCCAGAAGCCCTATAGAAGGCTAAAAATTTTGGATAGATGCCAATGTTTCCAAAAGATAGAGGTAAACACAAAATAAGCATATATGTACATAAATACAAACAAATACACCATGAAAGAAATCCCCACTAGCTAGCTATTAGAAGGGTAAACACCCTAGGAGTACCACAGAGGGAAGGAGGGAGGGTAATCCTGACTGCAGATGCTATCCAATTCGGACATCTACATTTATGGTAGGTACAAAACTGTACTATGTCCTTCATGGATGCATCTGCAGTCATAACAACTGGGTAGAATACCATAGCCAACTAGGGAGGAGGATAAAAGTAGATTATGGTGTGTTTAGGATCCCTTGCAGAACAGCAGTGGCAAACCCTGCTCGGGATCTGGAATATAGAGGTAAGTTATAATGCTTGGCAAATGTATGCACGGAGGTCCAAGTAGCCGCCTCAATAATGTCTTTGGTAGCCACTCCTCGTAAGAAGGCTGTGGTAGTGGCTGTTGCCCTTGTAGAATGAGGTCTTATGTTCTGTGGAATTGGTTTTCCATGGAAGGAGTAACATAATCGTATGCAATTTCCTATCCATTTGGAGATTGTCTGTTTGGAAATAGCTTTTCCTTCCCTTCCTGTTGCATAGGCTATGAAAAGTTGGTCAGTCTTTCTGCTATTTTTTGTTCTGTCCAAGTAGTAGCGTAGCTGTCTATGTACATCCAAGGTATGCAGTATTCTTTCCCCTCTGTTTTGTGGGTTGGGAAAGAAGGTAGGTAGGTGGATTGCTTGGTTTAAAGACACTCTGGATACCACCTTAGGCATAAATGTAGGATTAGTCCTCATGGACACTCTATCTTGGTGGAAGATTAGAAAGGGTTGCACTGCCATTAAGGCCTGTAGTTCTGAAACCCTCCTTGCTGAAGTAATTGCCAGTAGGAAAGCAGTTTTCCATGACAGGTGTTGTAGGTCTGCTGTTGCTGCTGGTTCAAAAGGTGATAGTGTCAATTTTTCTAGCACAAAGTTCAAGTCCCAAGCTGGCAATGGTGGTTTCCTTGGAGGTTTTACATTCTTGATTCCTCTGAGGAACTGCCTGAGCAAAGGGTGTGAAAAAACAGGTGGATCAAAGCTGTATTCTGCTGAAATAGCTGATGCATGAATCTTGATGGAGGAGTAGGACAGGCCTGAATGAAGTAGTTCGCCAGATACTCCAGAATGTTAGGCATATCTATGTTTGATACATCTTTTCCTCTTTCAGAACTCCAAATGACAAACCTTTTCCATTTCCCAGCATAATTCCTTCTAGTTGAAGGCCTGCGTGCTTCAAGAATAATGTCTTTAACTCTTTGTGAAAGTTCTATATTAGCAGCTGCTATGTGATGTTCCATGCAGTCAGTTGCAGCGTTTTTAGGTTTGGATGCATGGTGCTGAAGTTGTTCTGAGTTAGCATCAAAGGCATCAGGGGTATTGGCCACATATTGTTCCGAGACATGCTCCTCAGCAGTGGGTACCAATGCTGTCTTGGCCAGTTTGGAGCTATCAGGATTATCCTTGGACGTTCCTCCTTGATTTTTAGTAGTACTTTGTGTATCAAGGGAAGGGTGGGAATGCATATGCTGTTAGGCCTTTCCAGCTGAAGGAGAGCGAGTCCACTTTCCATGCTAGTGGGTGGAATGTCCTTGTGCAGAATTTTTGGAGCTGGTGATTGAAAGGTGATGCGAATAGATCTATCTGAGGCATTCCCCATTTCTTGAGATGGTCTTGAAGATATCCGGTGCAGCTGCCATTCGTGGGCATCCGATGTGGTCCTGCTTAACATATCTGCTAGAGAGTTTTCTTTTCCTGGCACAAATATTGCCTGTAACTGGATGTTGTAGCTGAGTGCCAGGGTCCACAGCTCCAAAGTCATTCTGCATAGGGGTAAGAATGAGTGCCTCCCTGTTTGTTGATGTACCACATGACTGTGGTGTTGTCTGTCCTTATCATCAAGTGGTCCTCCTTGAGAAATGGTCTGAACTTTTGGATTGCCAGTTTTACTGCCAGCATTTCTTTTAGGTTGATGTGCAGGTGAAGTTGGTCCTGTGTCCACAATCCTTGTACGCATTTGTCCAGCATATGCGCCCCCCCATCCTAGGTCTGAAGCATCTGTTGTGATGGTCTGGCTTGCTTGACCCTTGCGAAAGGGCATGCCTGGGTTTGACTGGCATGCCTGAGCCCACCATAGGAACTCCTGTTTTAAGCATGGTATTAGTGGGATTTCCGTTTCTAGGCTGTGTCTGTGTTGGGACCATAAATTCTTTAGGTACCACTGTAGTTTTCTCATATGTAGTCTGGCAAATGGAACCAAGATTATGCATGATGCCATGAAACCCAAGGCCTGCAGTACCTTTCTTGCTGTTAACTTGTTCAGTTTTGTTAGTGCCAAGAAGTAAAGAGGGAGTTCTTTTGTTTTTCTGTAGTTAGGAATGCCATTTGTCTTACTGTGTCCAATTCCGCTCCCAGGAAAGTCCTTGTCTGGGATGGTATCAGTCTTGACTTTTGTAAATTGACTGTGTATCCCAGTGCTTGAAGCAAGTAAATGACCCTTTGTAAATCTGTTGTCAGCTTGCTTTTGTTGTCTCCTTGTATCAGGAGTCGTCCAGGTATGGATAAATTTGAATTCCCTGTAGTCTGCAATGGGCGATTACTGATGCCAGGCATTTTGTGAATACTCTGTGCAGTAGATAAGCCAAAGGGCAATGCTGAGAATTGATAGTGCTCTGATCCTGCAAGAAATCTGAGGTATCTTCTGCAGATTGGTCGAATGGGGACGTGCAGGTATGCCTCCTTGAGATCTAGAGTTACCAGCCAACACTCCTTGCCCAGCATGGGAAGAAGTTGCTGTAGGGTCAGCATTTTGAATTTTGGGACAATGATGTAAGTATTCAGGGTGGACAGGTCTAGAATTGGTCTCCAACTTTTTTGCTTTCTTGGAACTAGGAATAGTCTGGAGTAGAACCCCTTTCCTTGCTCTGCTGTTGGCACTTTCTCCACAGCTCTCATGTTTGCTAACTCCATTATCTGTTGTAGAGCCTCTGTCTTTTGATTTGGAGGTAGATTTGGCATTCCTCTTTGTCTGGTAAAGTGTGGAAGTGGAACCGTAACCTTGATCTATGGTTCGTAAAATCCACTTGTCCTTTGTTATGTGGTGCCAGTTTTTGAAAATAAGGTTAGCTTTCCGCCTAGAGGAGCTGCTATTTGTTCCCTGGTAGGCGGGTTTAGGATTAAGTCACTGTGGCTGTGTTGATGTAGTGGCAGGTGTTGAGTCTGTGCCTCTGTTGTTACCTTGCCACTGTCGTCCTCTGTAGGCACCTCCTCTGGATTGGTTTCTGCCTCTGGCACGTCTATTCCTGCCCCTTTGAGGTCTTGTGGAGTCAGGAAAGGACCAATTTTTGGCAGGCCAGTTCCTGCTAAACCTTGGGGTTGAACCTGCAAGAAATCTTTAACTGTCTGGACTGATTTTGCCTTTTCTTCCATTTTCTTCATAACCTGCTGGGCAGGTGTACCAAACAAACTTGTTTTATCCATAGGAGCATCTAGCAATTTAGATTTAACATGATCCGTAAAGCTTGCTCCTTTAGCCATGCATGCCTTCTAATTATAGTGCCAGTCATGGCTGATCTAAATGAAGCCTCCAGTGCATCATAGCCACATTTTAAAGAGTGGTTACTAACTTGCTGTATGTTATTTACCATTTCTAATACATATTTCTTATCAAGAGATTCATCAGTGGTTAGCTTTTTAGTTAACTGATCAAGCATAAACTCTTGGTATTGTATCATGTGAAACTGACAGTTTAAAGCTCTAGCTGAGAGAGTGGCTGAAGTGTAAACCTTTTACCCCATCTGTCTAATGACCTTGCTTCCCTTTCAGAAGGAACAGGGTTTTTAGCTATGGTCTGACTACTGCCTTGGGACCCTGGGAAATAGTTTCGGGTCTGCAAGAGGGGCCTTGTAAAGGTGGTGATGAGTATCTGGCACCCTGTAAAATCTGTCTGGTTTGGCAGGGGCTGGGGTAAAGAATCTGGAGCGCAGCAGACAGCACTGAAAGCATCATCCGCCACAGCGAGACCAGGAGGGATAGCTGAGGGCCTGTGCCCTGGAAGGTGCAAATAGGTCCTATGTCTTTTCCTGGAGTCTGAAAAATCCTGTTGCTGCCATTGGAACTGTTCTCGCATGGCATGCAAGGTTTCCCCAAAGGAGAATTCTTCTGGTGGGGAAGCAGCTGGAATGGATTCTTCAGCATCAGAATCTTCAAAATTGGAGAAAGGAGCCTCTGGCTGGTCAGTTATGTCTGATTCATCAGCAGAATCATCAGAGGACACTGGCTCATGGGGCTCTGCCCTAGGTCTCTTCTCTGGGGCTGAGAGGCCCTGTCTGGGTGAGATTGAGATCCTCTAATTAATGAAATTAAATCTTCTGCCAAAGTAAGCATTTGAGAACTGGAAGAGGGGGGGTTTAACAGGCACTGTTTTAGTAGTCTTGGCTGCTTTAGCCCTGGCGAAGGCCTTAATGGACATGGCTGCTGGAGGCCTAGCAGCACCACGTGCTGGGGTAGAGACATCCAAGGGAATGGTGTCTGATAAGTCAGTGGTAAGCACCGTAGTGGGTAAAATTTCTGAGGCCGATTCAAGAGTGTTAGCAGGGACCTCAGTTGTAGAGGTAGATTCAGCTGTATTTTGATCAGTTTTCTCGGTTTCGGCCGAAACCGAGACACTCGCGGTTTGCTTAACCATGGTTTCGGCCGAAACCGCGGACCGCGAGTGTCGGTCTTTTTCTTTGCGTTTTGGCAGAATGCGTGGTCGGAGGATCCGACGGCATAATGTACGCAAAATCAGAACCGAAAAACTGTTCTGCAAACTCCGACCGACGCCTAAGCGTTCGTCGGTTGAAAGAAGCACAGGACGAACAGGCTGCTACGTCGTGGGCTGGGCCTAAGCAAGGCAGGCAGTAAGAGTGGAAATCTTTATGAGGTATTTGTTTCCCACAGGTTAAACAATTATTAACTTTTTCTGACATCGGCTGAGGCAAGAAAGAGTCCCCAACGGGGTACTTAGCTTTAGAAGTCTTCGAAGTAGTATTCGGTAGAAGTAATCTCTGGATCCGACCGACCGGCACTTGCGAACAGCTTCTGCTTCGGGCGCCACGCGGCAAGAAAGACTGAAGAAAATGGCGTCGGCTGATGCTTTTATACCCGAAGACCAACAGAGATGACGTCGGGTGAAGTGCGACATCAGCCAAAGCCGGACCCGGACTTTGGAATCCGGCCGACTGAAGGGCTGCCTGACGACAGGACAACCCAGTTGTTATGACTGCAGATGCATCCATGAAGGACATCATATGGGTTGTCCTGCTTCAGGCAGCCCTCGGTCGGCCGGATTCCAAAGTCTGGGTCCGGCGTCGGCTGGTGTTCGCCTCCTCTCCGATGTCAGAACGGCTGGAGTATAAAGGCATCGGCCAACGCCATCTTCTTCAGTGTTTCTTGCCCCAGATGTCAGGTGCCCTCCTAGGAAGGCTAAATTTGGTGAATGGGTAAACAATTCCAGACATGCACAACAGTAATAAACAGATACACCATAGGAGATACCCCCCAGCTAATAGGAATAGGGGGAGTGGACCCATAAAGAAGGTTGCAGAGGGGTAGGAGGGTGGGAAAATCCGACTGCAGTTGCATATCTATCGGACATCTACATTTATGGTAGGTACAAAACTGTACTATGTCCTTCAAGAATGCAACTGCAGTCATAACATATGGGTTGAATACCATAGCCAAGCTGGGGGTGGTTGGAAGTAAGAAAGTGATGGTGTAGCTAAAATGCCCTGCAGGACTGCCGAAGCAAAGCCTGCTCGGGATCTGGAGTATAAAGGCAGGTTGTAGTGCTTGGTAAATGTATGCACGGAGCTCCATGTAGCAGCCTCTAGAATGTCCTTTGTAGCCACTCCTCTTAGGAAAGCTGTAGATGTGGCTATAGCTCTGGTGGAGTGTGGCCTAATATTGGCTGGCACACTTTTTCCATGAAAAGAATAGCAGAATCTGATGCAGTGTCCAATCCATTTGGAAATTGTTTGTTTGGAGATTGCTTTTCCTTGTACTCCAGCAGCATAGGCTACAAGCAGTTGGTCACACTTTCTGGTGGCCTTAGTTCTGTCCAAGTAGTAGCGTAGTTGCCTGTGTATGTCCAAAGTATGCAGCAGTGCTTCCTCCCTGTTTTGAGGATTGGGGAAGAAAGTAGGCAGGTGAATGGCTTGATTTAGAGACTCCCTGGAAATTACTTTTGGCATGAATGAAGGATTGGTTCTTAGAGAGACTCTGTCCTGAGGAAAAATGAGAAAAGGAGGTGCTGCCATGAGTGCCTGTATCTCCGAGACTCTTCTTGCTGATGTGACTGCCAATAGGAAAACCGTTTTCCATGAGAGAAATTGCATTTCTGAAGTTGCTGCTGGTTCAAAGGGAGGAAGAGTTAATTTTTCCAATACGAAATTGAGGTCCCATGCAGGTACTGGCGGTTTCCTGGGAGGTTTGATATTCTTTATCCCTCTTAGGAACTGTCTTAGCAAAGGATGCGAAAACACAGGTGGATCACAATTGTATTTTGCTGAGATTGCTGAGGCATGAATCTTTATGGAAGAATATGAGAGACCAGTATGAAACATTTCTGCCAAATATTCCAATATCTGAGGTATACTCAATACTGTTGTATCCTGACCCCTGTTAGTATTCCAGATGATGAATCTCTTCCACTTGGCTGAATAGGTATTTCTGGTGGAAGGTCTGCGTGCTTCCAGTAAGATCTCTTGAACTTTTTTGGAAAGAGAGATATCGGAAGGAGTTATGGTAACCTCCAGGCTGTCAGATGCAATGTTTTCAGGTTTTGATGAACAGTCCTGTAATCGTGTTGTGTTAGAAGCCGAGGCCATAGTGGCAGAGGCCACGGTTTGGTCCGAGTTATGCTCAACAGCAATGGGTACCAGTGCTGCCTTGGCCAGTCTGGAGCTATCAAAATGCCTGTTGGTTGTTCTGCTTTGATCTTCAGTATCACCTTGGTCAGCAGTGGTAGAGGAGGGAATGCATAAATTGTTAGGGAATTCCAGCTGAAGGAGAGAGCATCCGTTTTCCAGGCTAGAGGATGATGGGTCCTTGTACAGAACTTTTCCAGGTGATGATTCATGTGAGAAGCAAAGAGATCTATGTCCGGTCTTTCCCATGTTCTTGTTATTTGTGAGAAAATGTAAGGATGCAGCATCCATTCATGTGGATCCAGGAAATTTCTGCTCAGCTTGTCCGCCAGTACATTGTCCTTGCCTGGCACAAACTGGGATTGCAGATGTATCTTCAGACTTAGGGATTTTTCCCAGAGAATCATTGTTAGTCTGCAGAGGGGATAAGAATGAGTGCCTCCCTGCTTGTTTATATACCACATAACAGTGGTGTTGTCTGTCCTTATTAGCAAATGTCCTTGTTGAAGTGATTTTTCGAAAGACTCGATTGCATGTATCACTGCCAACATCTCTTTTTGGTTTATGTGCAGATGCCTTTCCCTTTGTGTCCATTGACCTTGAATGCATCTGCCCTCCATGTGCACCCCCATCCATGGTCTGAGGCGTCTGTTGTAATCATTTGACCTGCTTGAGGTTTGTTGAAAGACATGCCTTTGTTTGACTGACTTGTTTGAGCCCACCACAAAAATTCTCTTTGTAGACATGGAATGAGTGGGATTACATCCTCTAGGCTTTGGCTGTGTTGGGACCATAAGCTTTTTAAGTACCATTGCAGCTTTCTCATATGAAGCCTTGCCAAAGGTATCAGAAGAATGCAAGATGCCATGAAGCCCAGGGCCTGCAGGATTTTCCTTGCAGTCAGCTGGGAGAGCTTTGCTAGGCCTTTGAAGTACTCTGGTAACTGCTGTTGTTTTTCCTCTGTGAGATAAGCCATTTGTGTTTTTGTGTCCAGTTTGGCTCCTAGGAAAATAATCTGTTGGGATGGCAGAAGTCTTGATTTCTGAATGTTGACTGTGTATCCCAAGGCCTGTAGTAATCGAATGACATAGTCCAAGTTTGCTATCAAGGTTTGTTTGTTGTCTGCTTGTATGAGGCAGTCGTCCAGGTAGGGGTATATTTGAATCCGAGGAGTCTGCAGTGTGCCACTACTGATGCCAGGCATTTCGTGAACACTCTGGGCGCAGTAGATAAGCCAAACGGCAATGCTGAGAATTGATAATGCTCTGTCCCTGCAAGAAATCTGAGGTATCTTCTGCAGCTTTGTCTGATTGGGACATGCAGGTATGCCTCCTTGAGGTCCAGAGTGACCAGCCAAGACCCCTTGCCCAGCATGGGAAGGAGTTGCTGCAACGTCAGCATTTTGAACTTTGGCACAATGAGATGAGTATTTAGAGTAGACAAGTCCAGTATAGGCCTCCACTTGTTTTCCTTTCTTGGAACAAGGAACAGTCTTGAATAAAATCCCTGGCCTTGTTCCTGTGGAGGGACCTTTTCTATTGCTTTTATATTTAACAGTTTTGAAACTTGAATGAGTGCCTCTGCCCTTTGATGAAGTGGCAGGTTTGGCATGCCTTGTCTTATTGGTAAGGTATGGAAGTGGAATCTGTAACCTTTGTCTATTAAATCCAGAATCCATTTGTCCTTGGTTAAGATATGCCAGTTTTTTGAGAATAATGATAATTTTCCGCCCAAAGGTGCTTCTCTTTGAACCTTTGTAGGCGGTATGAAAGTCAAGTCATTGTGGTTGTCCTTGTGGTGCAGCTGGACTGCCTGCGCCACTTTGACTTGGTGGTTGCCATTGGCAGCCCCTGTAGGAGCCTCGGTATTGCCCTCTACCTCGGGCACGCCTGTTTTTTCCCCTTTGAAACTTGTCAGTGTCTGGAAAGGACCAATTCTTTGAAGGCCAATTCCTGCTGAATCCCAGTCATAGCAGCCCTACATGAAGCCTCCAATGCATCATAACCACACTGAAGAAAATGATTGCTAACCTGCTGAGTGTTATGTACTAGATCCTGCAATGCCTTTCTATCAATAGGCTCAGGAGAGGTTATCTTTTTCTGTAAATCATCCAGTAAAAAATCCTGGTACTGAAACATATGAAAAAGGCAGTTAAGTGACCTCATGGCCAGGGTGGTAGAGGTATAAACTTTTTTACCCCATCTCTCCAGGAACCTAGCTTCCCTATCCACTGGCAGGGGATTCTTGGCTGTGGAAGTAGCCACTCCCTTTGGGCCCTGTGAAATAGTTTCTAGATCCACAGAATGGGCCTTAAAGAGATGTTTGCGGGTGTCAGGGACCCTATAATATCTGTCTGGCTTGACAGGAGCAGGAGGGAGAGAATCAGGGTTAGCAATGGAGTCGGAGAAAACATCATCCAGGACATCCATAACTGGAGGGCTAGCTAAAGGTCTGTGCTGGGGAAGCTTGAGGAAGGTACGTAGTCTTTTCCTGGAATCAGAGAATTCCTGACCCTGCCATTTAAAATGCTCCCTCATAGAGTGTAGGACTTCACCGAACGAAAAATCCTCTGGAGGAGAGGCAGAGGGAATTGATTCCTCAGCATCAGAGTCCTCATAGGCTTGGAAGGATTCTTCTTGGGTATCTGAATGCTCAGAATCCCCAGAGGCTTCATCTGAAGAGAGGTTGTCGGCCTGCTCAGGTCTGGGCCTTTTCTCTGCAGGCGGCTGAGAACCTCTGTCTGGATGAGGGTGAGACCCCCTGATAAGAGAAATAAGATCTGCAGCAAGAGACATGATCTGTTTATCAGAAGAAGGGGCCTGGGCAGCAGGTTTAGGGTGGGCCTTGGCCTGGCTGGCGGCCTCAGCACGTGCAAAGGCCTTGATGGACATAGATACAGGAGGCCTAGCTGCCCCACGTGCAGAAGTAACCTTGTCCACAGGAATGGTGACGGGTAGATCCAGAACTTCGGTTTCTGGAGGAAAATCAACAACCGGCACCGGTGTAGACTCCGAGACTGAAGGACGTGTTAACGCTGTGTCATCGGCCTGGAGCGGTTGAATTACCACTTCCGAAGGGACCGAAGCACTCGCGGAGGGTTTAGGAGGAGTATCAGTGGAGGACGCGGGCCGAAGATGTCGGTCCCGGTCCTTTCGTTTTTTGGTAGATTGAGATGTCGGTTGTTACGACGGCATGATATAAGCGAAAGATTCGCCGAAAAAGTCTTCGGCAAATT
Source organism: Protopterus annectens (assembly GCF_019279795.1). Lineage (NCBI taxonomy): Eukaryota > Metazoa > Chordata > Ceratodontiformes > Protopteridae > Protopterus > Protopterus annectens. The sequence goes on from NC_056731.1 coordinate 1,164,772,176, forward strand.
CTGCCCGGCACCTGAGAGTGCGCTTATTAAAGCAAGCACAGGCAGCACAGGCCGAGACGTCGTGGTCTGGGCCCAGGCAAGGGAGGCAATAAGAATGGAAGTCCTTATGAGGTATTTGTTTACCACAAGACAAACAATTATTAACTTTCTCAATTTGTTCTGACATCGGCTGAGGCAAGAAAAATGTTCCCAACGGGTACTTAGCTTTTAGATGACTTCGGTACTGAAAACACAGGAGCTGACCGACCGGCACTTGCGAACTGCTTCTGCTTCGGGCACCGCGCGGCAAGAAAGACTGAAGAAGATGGCGTCGGCCGATGCCTTTATACTCCAGCCGTTCTGACATCGGAGAGGAGGCAACACCAGCCGACGCCGGACCCAGACTTTGGAATCCGGCCGACCGAGGGCTGCCTGAGGCAGGACAACCCATATGTTATGACTGCAGTTGTATTCTTGAAGGACATCAAGGGACTGCCATTCACTCTACTCTCTGCTGCCCAAACCCTAACTACAGACACATCAGACTAGGCATGGGGGGCTCACCTGGCAGGGAAGTGCATTCAGGGCAAATGGAACCCAAATCAAATGCACCTACGTATTAATCAAAAAGAAATGTTAGTTGTACCGAATGCTCAGACAGCCTTCAAGGACTACATTCATCCAGGACAACTTATGGTAAAGACGGACAATACCATGGTTATGTGGTACATAAGCAAGCACGGGGGTACACATTCCTACCCCCTCTGCAGACTAGCCTTGGCATTGTGGAACACAGCCTTGAGCTACCAAGTGCAACTACAAGCTCAATTCCTGCCAGGAAAACTGAATACACTGGCAGACTGACTAAGCAGAAATCTCATGGACCCACACGAGTGGAAACTGGAACCATGGATTTTCAACATGTTGACAAGCAAATGGGGGAGCCCAGACATAGATCTATTTGCCTCCCCCCAGAACTACCAGTTAGACAAATTTTGCACAAGGACTCCTCACAAAAAGCCTGGAAAGTGGACGCTCTGTCCTTCAGTTGGAAAAATCTGTCAGTCTACAAGCCTTTCCCCCTATGCCTCTGCTCTCCAAAGTTCTGCTAAAAGTCAAACATGACAAACCAAAAATGATTTTGATTGCTCCAAACTGGCCTCGCCAAAACTGGTACCCACTCCTGCGCACTGTGTCACAAATATCTCCATGGCACCTGCCTCGGACACCTTCCTTGCTGTCTCAGCAGGAGAACCAAATTCTGCACCCTCAGCTCCCAACACTGAACCTTGCAGCTTGGCTGATCACTTAAATTCACCTTTAGCATCCCTCAACAAACCTGTGATGGATGTCATCTTGGAGGCGAGAAGACCTAGTACTAGAAAATCTTATTCTGACAAATGGAAAAGATTCTGTGCCTAGAACCAATCTTTAGGGATGAGCACAGCAGCGCCCAATTTACCTCAGATTTTACAACACTTAACTGAGATGCTTCACAAGGGCCTGTCTTTTTCCTCTATTAAAATCCATGCTTCAGCTATTTCAGCTCACTATAACACAGAACCACCCCTCTTTTCTCATCCCCTGCTCAAGCTGTATCTCAAAGGGGCAAAGAACTTGAGACCACCCAGGAGAGCTCCTACCCCTGACTGGGACCTTAACTTTGTTTTGGAAAAGATCACTTTACCTCCTTTCGAGACAGCTGCTACTGCAAACCATTTCTTTCTTGGAAAACAGCCTTTCTTTTAGCAATCACTTCAGCTAGAAGGATATCTGAATTACAGGCCCTTATGGAAGTGGAGCCTTTCATCACCTTTCATGCGAACAGGGTATCTCTGAGGACCAATCCATCCTTCATGCCTAAGGTGGTTTCCAGTGTGGCTCTTAACCAATCCATTCATTTGCCAACCTTATACCCCAATCCACAGAACAAAGGGGAACGGATTCTGCATTCCTTGGACGTGCACAGACAACTTAGATTCTACTTGGACAGAGCTAAATTTCGAAGAAAATCTGAACAATTGCTAGTGGCATTTGCTGCTGGGGCAGAGGGAAAGGCTATTTCTAAACAAACCATTTCTAAATGGATAAGTCATTGCATTAATTTCTGCTATAAGCACCATGGAAAACCTATCCCCCAGGGGATCAGATCTCATTCCACCAGGGCTGCATCTACTTCTGCAGCCTATCTCAGAGGTGTTCCTACCAGGGATATTCTAGAAGCTGCTACCTGGAGTTCAGTGCATACTTTCACCAAGCATTATCATTTACCAATTTTCTCTAAATCCAGAGCTGGCTTTGCCACTGCTGTCTTGCAGGGCCTTACAGCTGGTCCTAATGCTGTATAAATCCATCCTCCCAACCATAGCTTTGGGAATCTACCCAAATGTAATGACTGCAACAGTGAAACACGAAGAACATAGTACAGTTGTGTACGCTTACCATAAATGTAGATGTTTGAGTGTATTCACTGTTGCAGTCCTTGTTACCCTCCCTCCAGCCCCCTGTTTTTCTCTTACTATACCTCTATTTTCCTTTACTATGCTTAAAAGCCTTTTTAGTGTATTTGCTTTTGGTTGGAGGTATATTTTTGTGTTTTTAATTTTATTTGCTCCCCATTCCCTATATACCTGACATCTGGAGCAAGAAAAACTGATGTAATGGCATCGGCTGCATGTTTTATACCCCTGACGACCTGACGTCATGGAAGAAGGGACAGCAACTGATGCAGGACCCAAGACTTTGTTAATCAGGCAGACTGGGGGCAACCTGACAGCAGATTACCCAAATGTAATGACTGCAACAGTGAAACATGAAGAACATCTACATTTATGGTAAGTGTACACAACTGTACTTACATAGACCTATAAACATAGCAATGCTTTTGCATATGTAATTTAGTTTTTTTGTGTATGTAGCTGTATGTTTTTCGTATTTATATGTGCTATATGAGTGTTTGCCTTTAAATAATTTAAGGGATTTTTATTACTTAATTGGCTGAGCAGTTTTATTGGTTATTGCTTGTATTTAAACTTACTGTTCCTGTGATGTATTGTCTGATGAAGCAGTATTTTCTTGAACTGTGAAAGCGCTTATGAATTAAATGGTGTCTGGTCTTTTTATTATTTTGTGTGCTATTGTCATAGTTACAGCCATTTTTTGGTCTACTACGTTTTTGTGTTGCATATTCCCAAATATTTCAACTTACAATGCCCCCACAAGTTAGGGAAATTTTATATCAGTGTGTGAGATGTGAAATAATTTACACAAACAGCTTTGGTCTTTTTATCATTTATTTTGCATGCTGAGAACCTCTTAAATGACCTTAGATTACCAAATAATTTAGGGATGTCTACTTCCTGGCAAGTACAATAAAAAATACACTGTCAGCAACAATGCTAATTATTCCTCAAACCCATACCAGTCTCTCCTCTTATATCAGACTGACATATCTTCTCTGCAAGTGGCTCCAGACAGATTGCAAACAGAAGCTGAGACATTGGACATCCCTGTCTAGTTCCTCTCTCTACCAACAACTCGGATTTTATCCTAACATTCACTTTAACCACTGTTCTAGATCTCCTACAGATCTCTTGTAGTAATCTAAGAAACTTCACAGGAACCCCATTATCTCTCACCAGTATTCCCAGAGTACCTGTCAAAACACTTTTTCTATGCCCAAACCCAAGAGAACTAACCTTTTCCCTTCTTTTTCAGCAACACTACACACCATGTTTTCAGAATGTTATCAATATCTATTTTTCATAAATCCACAATGATCCCCTTTGGTTACCTGTGGGAGAACTTCTGTTATACTTTCTGCCTAAATAGCCATGAAGACTTTATAAACATGGTTTAGTACTGATGTTAATAGTGGGCAAAATGATCCCAAGTTACAAGGGTCCCTTCCTACCTTCAGCATCACTGATATCACTGTCCCACTCCATGATGGCTGAATATTGGTCTAGTCTAAGATTAAATCGAACATCCTATGTCACTTTGGTATGATTTGTGCTTTACACTCACTACGAAGTTCCACAGGATACCTATCCCATCCTGATAATTTCTCTGTTGCCTGGTTACTAATTTTCTTCTCTATTTCCTAAGTTATGATTCCTATTAACTCTTAGCTCTCCAACTGTGTAATCTTTAATATATCCACTCCCTCCAAGAAACTCAACTTCCTTTTCCAATTACCATCCTTCTTTTGTTGTTTATATAACTAGCCATAGTAATCCCTAAATACCTGTCCCCCCAGCTCACCCAGTTCTTTTATTAACTTTCCTATTTTGAAGTCTCTAAGCTTTAACACGCCTTTCAATTTTTTGTTACCTTAAATGACCCCAAGCTCTTTTGTTGTACCTGCTTTTGCTCTAATTCTTTTGCCAATTATTCTCCACATTTCACCTCCAGTCTTTATAATTATGTCCTTTGTACATCACTTAGCTTCTCCCCTTATTGCCTGCATCTCTTTTGTTTTTTTTTCTAGTTTCCGTTCTTTCCACTCTCCTTCATTCACGGCACTTGCATTTTGCTTCTTCTTCTTCTTTAAGGACCTCCCAAGGCCTAATCTATTCCTTCACTCTTTTCTTTTATTCTGTATAGTTTTTCCCTTCTTTCCATCAGCCTTCAATCAAACCTCCAATATCTTCCCACCAGAAAAAAAAACTGTTTCCCTTGGTTGTACCTTAACTAATGCATGGTCGGACAGAAGTACTGGGTGTGTCTGGATCGCTTTATCAAATATTTCTGCTCCCTTGTTATACAAATTCTGTCCTGTCTTGATTGAGTGCCATGCTGTCTCAAAACTTGTATATTTTCTGCTCCCCAAATAGCATTCTCCCATATCCACCATTCCATAGATCATCATATTTTTAAGTACCTTACTTTCCATTATTTGTCCCCATTCTCAGTCCTCCACTCACACCTTCCCTCACTGTGATCAAGATCCAGTCTCCTGCCATTACTCCTACTCTTGGAATAAGTTATGCTGCCTCTGTCATTATGTCCTTCAATTCAGCTCCTGTTGTCTTAGGTGTGATATACAAACTCTTCAACATCACTCCCCTATTCATCTAATCCCCCCCTTTAGCAAAGCATACCTCCCCTGCTTATCCAGTTTCATACTTTCCACCTCTTTAGTGATGTTATTACCCCCTCGTCCTTCCTTCTTTGTACTACACTTGCATAATATCCTCCTCCTCCCAACCCCTTCTTTCTTACGTTTTCATGCTCATTGCTGCTTAAGTGCGTTTCCAAAAACATTACTACTTATACCTCACTTCTTTCCACATATTCTATCACTCGCCCACTTCATTTTGTCTGAGACCATTTATATTCCATTATATTACCCGACATAACATTAGCATAGCATTTCCAGTTGTTGTGACCTATATAACCCAGGATGAGACTAATGTTTTCCACTCTCAATTCTACTGCCTGCTGCTGTTTTCTTTCAAGAAAGCAGCACAAACTTATACCAGCAAACTAATACTATACTAACCAAAACAAAATGTTTGTCAGAAGATGGTTTTGACAGATGAATGAGAGCAGGGTCTGCTCTAGGGTTTGAAAAAAGAAATGTATGGGTCTGGGAGACCTTCTATAATTTATCTGACTTCTTGGAGGCAGGTGGCTGACCATCATGCAAACAGCTGCAAGGAAAGCATCCTCTAGGACTAGCTGCAGGTTGAGGAAAATCCACCTATAATAAATCATGGTATCTTTGCTGGTATTCTGGTATTTCTTTTTGGTCACACTGAAATAATTCCTTCAATCTGGCAACAGTATCATAAAAAGATAACTATTCAGGAAGGGAATCTGAAAAAAATCATTTTTCAATGATTGTGTTTATCGACTGGGGGTGGGGGGAGCCAGTACAGTTGATTGAAAATCAGCTGTTCAAAGAGTGATGGCTGTTTAAGATATAGCGATACAGTGGGAATTGGGGAATATACCCTTTCCCCACTGTAGTGCAAGCTCAGAGTTGGTATATATAATTAACAGGGGAGGGAGGGCACAGAGGGGCTTGCACCCACTGCAAAAAACATCTGTTTTATTTACATTTTGATGCTTTGTGGAGCAATGTTTTTCACAGTTGATGAGTGGCATGTGCAGATTTCTGGATCAACATTACGTCTTATCATTTACAACTTAGGCTCCCACTGTGGAGAAGGAACTTGAGAGCACAATCAAAATTAAATTCCTGTCCATTAAACTTAGAATCAGAATCTCAGAGAGAGGAAACTTTTTTTCTTTTTTAAATTCAAGAAAGAATGTAAAGATTGAAAAGCTTGATATAAACTCTTGGCAAAATTCAGCTACTCTTCCTTGACTAGCTTGTGTGATACAAAAGAAGAAAAATACCTAACTTTATGAGTTCTTTTTCCAGGAGACCACCCCCCAAGAAAGACTGACCCGAAAGATGGACCCTTCCCCAGGACTCAAGTTCCTCAGAGCAGCTTTGCAGCATCATACTCTCCCTTCTCCCATACTGGCAAGTGTGATCAAAGAGGACAGCCTAACAGATTAGAAGAGGTGCCTGTCGCAAGGTCCTTAGCAGTTTCTTGATGAGTTACACCAGTGGGACTGACAAAGTGACGAGTGGTGCAAGGTACCTCACAGCAGAGTCACTTGTCAGTGGCCGAGACACAGAAGAAGCTGGCTATAAGACCAAAGACTCCCATAAAACATTTTTGTTTTCTTTTTCAGACTGGAGAGGGAAAAAAATCAAACAGCCCAAACCCTGGTAAATGTCCGTAATGAAAAAAGTGTCTAACACATGGGTAGTAGAGCCTTTGTAGTTGGTACTACAACCTGACTGAAAAAAGGAAGTTATGTACTTACCATAACGTGCGATGTTTGTAGTCCATCTCGCCCTTCATTCTTATACTTGGGATCAGAGCTGAATCTCGGCTCCGACTTGGCCATACTCTAGCTCAAAAACTTCTGGTTGGCTCGTGGCTAGGAGGTATCCCATCATGCATCACCAACATTCCCCAAATCCTGTTTGCTGCGAGGAAAAAAATACACAGACAAAGAACAAACTAAAATTAAAAGGACTAACAAGAAACAGTAGGCACACTACCCCCAGGTCCTCAAGGAGGGGGCAGAAGGGAGGGTTCATAAGACTGAAGGGCGAGATGGACTACAAACATTGAACGTTATGGTAAGTACATAACTTATTTATGTTCTGTAGTCCTATCTCGCCTTCATTCTTATACTTGGGACAGCGTCCCTAGCACCTTCATCTTGGGTGGCTCATTGGAAAAGGCTCCTGAGTACTGTGGAACCAGAGGAAGACTTGCTCCTAGAAGCCATATCCAATCTGTAGTGAGTAATGAATGTGTGAGGTGAAGCCCATGTTGCTGCAGCACAAATGTCTATTGGGATTTTAGCATGAAAGGCTACTGAGGTAGACACAGACCTGGTAGAATGAGCTTTCACCTTGAAAGGAAGATCTTTACCACTGGAGGAATAGACAAATGAAATGCAACTGGAAATCCAGTGAGATAGTGTGACTTTAGAAACTGGAAGTCCCTTCCTAGAGTCTGAAAAAGAGACAAACAACTGATCTGACTTTCTGAAATCTTTAGTTCTGTCCAGATAAAAATGCAATTGTCTATGCACATCCAGTTGATGGAATTTGTACTCTGCTTTGTTAGAAAATTCAGGGAAGAACACAGGCAGTTCAACAGACTGATTAATATTGGCTTGAGAAGAAACCTTAGGAATAAAGGAAAAGTTTGTCCTCAAAGAGATCCTATCTTTATGAAATAACAAATAAGGGGGCTTAATGGAAAGAGCCTGCAGTTCAGACACCCTTCTTGCAGAAGTGACAGCCACTAAAAATATAGTTTTCCAAGTTAAAAACTTGAGGTCACACGTTGCTGAAGGTTCGAAAGGACTTGACGTAAGTTTATAGAGAACAAAGTTCAAATCCCATGGATCTATAGGATCCCTGACTGGGGATCTTAGCAAAGTGGTGCCTTTGAGGAAGGCTCTACAGAGCCCATGAGCCATAAGATTAGGTTCGTTAGCAACATGAAAAGTGGAAATGGCTACCAACTAGATTTCAATAGTTGCTGCTGCTGAACCTTGGTTGAATAACTGCGAGAGGAAGTCTAAAACAGCAGAAATGGGAGCTGTGTAGGGATCAAGGTTTCTCTCACAGGAGAAAATCTTTTCCATTTACTGGTATAAATTTTCCCGGTAGAAGGTTTGTGGGAAGATGACAGAATGTGTACAACCTCGGGGACAAAAGTCATGAAGACTGACTAGGGATGGAATTGGAGCAGCCAAGCTGTCAAGTTAAGGGTGTTTAGGTAGGGATGGAACACCCCTGACGTGTGTCAGTAAATCTGGAACTGGATCCAGAGTCCAAGGTTCGTCCATTAGATATGGTTTGAGGAAGGGGAACCAAATCTGTCGAGGACAGTAAGGAGCAATTAGGATCATTCTGCTTCCCAAGGATATTGCTTTCTGAATTACCTTCGAAATGTGGGGGAAAGGAGGGAAAGCATAGAGAAGTCCCGAGGGTCAATCGTGAACGAGTGCATCTCTTGGAGTTTTCTCTTCCTGGGGAATCGGGGTAAAGTAGCTGCTGCATTTGGCAATGAGATGGGTGGCAAAAGAGACCGCAGCAAGGCTGACCCCATCTGTGAAAAATTAGCTCCGCAATGTAGGTGTTCAGAGACCACTTGTGAGGCATCATAATAGCCCTGCTGAGCCTGTTGGCTATGACGTTGGATTTCCCTGGGATGTGCGTTGCTACCAGAAAGCGCTGGGAAGACACTGCCCAGTCCCATACTCGGAGGGCTTCTCTGCAGAGGAGGTAAGATTTGATTCCTCCTTGCTTAAGTACCATACCACCGACATGTTGTCCGAGTGGATTGTAATCGTTCCTAGAGGGAGAAAGCTGTGAAGTGCTTGCAATGCTAGAAGCACTGCTCTTATCTCCAAGACATTGATATGCAAATTAGCCTCATGATCTTGCCATGTGCCTTAGACTGTTCTTCCCAGATAATGCCCCCCCCCACCCTATCTGGGAGGCATCCGTGGTCACAGTGGCAACTCGGGGGGGACAAATGGTCTGCCTGTGTTTAGGTTGCTGGTCTGGATCCACCAACGAAGATCCTATTTGCACAAATTTGTTATCAGGATGGGATGAGACAGAGGGAGACACTGCAGTGACCACTGGGCAAAGAATAACCACTGCAGGACCCTCATGTGCAGTCCGGCTAATGGAACTAGTGTTATTGTGGAAACCATGGTCCTTAATAGCTTGAGCACCACCTTTGCTTTGACTTTTCTTAGAGGAAGTAAGCTCAAGACTTGTTCCCTTAGACTCTGAATTCTTTCTATAGTAAGTTAAGCCCTCATTGAAACAGTGCTTATTTCGGCGCCAATAAAATTCACATGCTGAGAGGGCGACAATACAGATTTTTGATAATTTACTGCAATTCCTAACTGCAGGCAAGTTGAAATGGTAGCATCCCTGGCCTATAACAGTAGCTGCCTGGTGGTAGCAGTGAGGAGCCAGTCATCCAAATATGGAAACACTTGGAATCCCTGAAGTCTCAAGTGAGCGTAACCACTGCCATACATTTGGTGAACAGCCTGGCGGCTGTGGTGAGACCAAAGGGCAGGGCGCGAAAATGATAATGACTGGCTCCCAACCGGAAGCATGACTCCTCGATGCCCTGTCCATTTTGATGTGGTAGTATGCATCTTGGAGGTCTATGGAGCACATCCAAATGTCTTTCCCTAACAACGGGATTATTGACTATAAGGTAACCATTCGGAACTTGGACTTCTGTACAGATTCGTTCAGTTTGCTGAGATCCAAAATGGGTCTCATGTCCCCTGTTCTTTTTGGCACCAAAAAGAATCTGGAGCAAGTCCCTAATCCTACTTGGTCTATGGGGACAGGCTGGATGACTCTATTCACAAGCAACTTTTTTTCTAGAGTTGCTGAAACCCTGGGTGGCACATTTGGCATTCGTCTGGTCAGAGGAGGTGGAGAAGAGAAGGGAATATGGTAACCTCTGGTAATTATCTGTAATACCCACTTGCCTTGAGTGATGTTGTGCCAGGCTTCTGGGTTTAAAGAAATACGACCCCCGACTGGCTCCAGAGACGCGCAGTCGGGCCTCCTTTCAGGAGCGCTGATAGGGATGACCACAAAAGGAATCACGGTCTCCCTGGTTCTGCGGGCCTCCTCTACCTCTAGGGCTGCGTCTACCATTATTTCCTCCTCCTCTGCCTCTGGAGAAGGAATCACCTTGTGCGTCCTGAAAAAACCTCTGTGATATTTTGAACCACATTTTGCCGCCCTTCTGTCCTTTGGAGTAAGGTCTAGTATGCATCCCAAGCATGTTTTTTCTAATATAGTTACATGACAGGGTATGAGAGTTTCTAGACTTACTACAGATGAGGAAATATTTAATAAGACACAACAAGTATTAATGGAAAATTTTAAAACAAGAGGTTATGATACACTTGAGGTGAATGAAGCTCTAGTATCTGTTGAATCAAATAGGAATAGTAGAGGGAAACCATATTTGTATAGACAGAAAAGAGATCAAGGTTTGAGAAATAACAATAACCATACACAAAGTTATAAGAGACTGACTATCCCCTACTGTAATTTAGATATGAAAATAAAAGATGTAATTAGGAGAAATTGGAATATCTTAACAATAGATGACAAAATAACAGAGATAGTAGGTGACAGACCCAGTTTCGCATATAGAAATATGAAGTCGCTTAAAAGATTATTATGCTATGAGAGTGCGGGCCCTAGACCTGTTAATTCAACAAGAATAGGAACTTTTCCTTGTAGGAATTGCAACCAATGTACTTTTATATCTGGTAGTAATAATTTTACACATCCAGACACTGGCAAGACTTATCATATGAATTTTTATGCTGATTGTAAGTCTAGAGACATTATATACATTGCTGTGTGTCGGACTTGTTCATGCTTTTATGTGGGCATGACAAACAGAAGCTTGAGAGAATGTATCAGAGAGCATGTATACGCAATACAGAGAGAAAACGAATCTAATGCCCTACCTAATCACGTTTTACAACAAGGTACATCACATAAATTTAGTTTTACAGTGTTAGAATTAATAAGAAAATCCAATAGACTAGGTAATATTAGAAATTATACTGAAGAAAGGGAAAAACAATGGATTTTAAGGTTACAAGGACATAAAGGGCATGGTTTGAATGAACGTGTGACACTTAAGCCTTTTTTGGCAGCACGTCCATATGTACATTAAATTTCAATTCAATACAGATGATGTATGTGTGATTTGAAATATTTTAATATATTTTATTTGATATTTATATATGCTGTATTAATTTTATAGGGATGTTTTATGAAGTGTCTTTTAATGAATGATTAAGACAATATTAATTGATTTATGTTTTTGATTGGTTGATTGCATTTTTGAATCGTATTTAAACAGTTTGATTTTATGGCAGCTATTCAAGTCTGATGAAGCGTTCTTGAAATGTGAAAGTGCTTACTTGCTGCAGCATTAAAGTATTTTATTTATACTTTTCATTGGTCGTGTTGAGCCTCTTCTGTTCTTGGACTATTGTTTTTTTTCTTCCTGCTCGCACCTGGTGAGTGTGTCCTTTACCTTGATTCCAAACAAACAGGATACATCAAAGGGGGTGTTGGTAAATGTAGACTTAAAGGCCTCCGCAAAGTTACACAAACGCATCCAGGAGTGTCTTCTGGGAGAGACTCCTGAACCCGCTGCCCTACTCGCTCCATCTGCTGCATACGAAACTAGCTTCATGGAGGAGTTCGCAATAGAATTCAGGGTAGACATCTGCGCGTTGACCTTCTGAGATACTGCATCAGATACGTTACCCTGTAGAGTATCTCCCAGCTGTTTCAGATCATCTCTCTGGAGCCTTGTGAAATGGGACAGATAGTTCAGCGACCTAAGTATAAAAGCTGCTGAAGCAAAGACACGCTTCCCATACCTAAGAAGATGACTTGGGGGACCCTTTTGAGTCGTAGAGGTCAGGGTCTGATGTAGTAGACTCATCAGGGGAGTCGACATGTTTCCTCTTACAAGTTTTCTTCCTAAGTGGTTCCTAAGACAGGTCTTCTGGGGAGACCTCAGAACACTGGGGACCACTCATGGAGGTATCGTGAGGCTGCGGGTCTCTACTGTGTTGGGAGAGAGAGGGAGCTGAGACTGAAATCGGTGCCTTGGAGGGAAGAGTGTCGGTACCCGTAGATGAAGATGAAGACCTGGAGAGCACACTCCTCATCACATCGAAGGCCGATCCCCCCAGCTCCGGGGATGCCCTCCTCTCCGAAGATGCAGAGGCATCCCTCAGTACTGAGGAGATGGACTCTGAGGCAAATGTGGGGTCCAAGCTCAACTGGGCCAAAGCACCAAGAGTTAGGCTCAGAACTGAAGAAGTTCAGTTTGAAGCGTCCCCCTCGGGCCTGACCGGAGAGCTGAGGACCGTAGACCCCACGGAAAGCACCAAAATGGTCAGAGCACATATCGGAACCGAGACACCAACTGAGGTAGCTGGAATCGACCTGTCCACAACTGGAGGCACTGACAACTCTGGCTCCGAAGGCTCAGAGAAGCTCGGAGGAGGAACATCGATCGGGTGTGAGGGCACATTGGGCTCCGGAGCCGACTGGGACGGAGCCAAAAGCAAATTTGCCAGTGCAGCAGTCTGAAACAGTCTACGCACCACTCTCTCAGCGTCCTCATTAGAAAGGCTCCCAGAGGACCTGGAAAATAGAGTGGAGGATCTAGATTGCTGGAATATAGGCGACCTAAGAGTTGGGGAAACCAGTCGGAGTTCAGATGACCGGCTCCAAGATGTAGCGTCAGTTATCGGCTACAAAGTTTCTGGAACCGAGACTGATGGATCCACTAAGCTAACCTCTGTCGGCACCGAAATCAGTGGAGCCGATGAGGGTGTAGCTACTTTAGCAATTTTGTCTAGCAACTCCGACGAAAGAGAATAGGTGGGAGACTGCCTTTTTCTAGTTTTTGGTTCGTCTTTTTTGGAGGAGGAAGGAGATTTAGAACCGGATGATGAGGATGCCAATCAAAGGAATGTTTTAATAGTCCCTTCAATATCAGTTTGTTCTTCCTCTCCTGAAGAATACGAGGACTGAACGCATGGCAAGACAGACAAGACTCTTGGAGGTGGATAGCTCCCAAACAGTAAACACACAAACTGTGCCCATCAGTCAAGGACATCTTCTGGGTACATTTAGTACACTTTTTTTAAGCCCGAAGGCTTATGATCCTTAGAGTCTTTTGACATAATGCAAAAAAAAAAACACAATCCACAAATACTACACACAACTATTAAACAGAAAAAAAAGATAAACGGATGACTAGGTCCTCTAATTTAAACGGGTCTAGCCCTAAGAGGAAAGAGAATAAACCGACGACTAGATCCCCTAATTTAAATGGTCCTAGCCCAGGGAGAAATGGAAAATGGAAAACGGAACAGAGGACTAGGTCCTCTAATTTAGATGGACCTATCCCAACGGAAGACAAACAACAGAACGAGGACTAGGTCCTCTAACTTAAACAGGCTTAGCCCAAAGAGGAAAGAGGAAAACAGCAGCACAGGAGATTAGTGATGTAGGGATACCAAAAAGGCCAACGGAAGAACGGCTAAACAAGGTACAAATATACAGAAACACTAAGCAGCAAATAGTCAGACAGAGACTGCAATAAACACACTAAGCTACCAAGACAATATTATATTAACCAACAATGGCAAGTCAAATTATTGAAAAAATATCACTTAGCCAAGGCTAAGAAGAATCACGTCTGAGCTGAGCGAGCAGCAGACAAGATCTGGGGAATGTTGGTGATGCATGATGGGATACCTCCTAGCCATGAGCCAACCAGAAGTTTTTGAGCTAGAGTATGGCCGAGTCAGAGCCGAGATTCAGCTCCGTTCCCAAGAATGAAGGCGAGATAAGACTATAGAACATACTATGTTTTGAGGTGAAAATGTTTCATGACAGCCTAACCAGCAGTCCCAGTCTCTCGATAAACTTTGACAGAGTAGTATTTTTCACAAAAACTGATAATGTGGAAGGATTTCCCCAATGGGGTACTTATTTCCCCAGCCTAACAGAAGTACTAGCTGACCACTGATCACTCAAAGTCCGCAGGAAAGAGCATTACTTGATGGCAAGAAGGTTCTGGGGTTTGAAGTCCTTATGCTGACTTTACACCTCTCCCCTCAAGTTATTTGGTAGTTACAGGGTATGGAAGGTGCCTGAAGTTTTAGGAGCTCACTGGTTGTCCTGTTCTTGGCATGATTTGACTCGTATAGCTTAGGCTAGTCCAACAGTGATCTAAAAAGGAACACCAGAAGACATTATCAAGAAATGGATAATTAGTGAAATGTAAAATTCTGCAACATAACTCTAAGAAACAATCATACGAGATTTCAAAAGATTAGGAAAGAAAATCAGAAAGGCAGATTACAAAAAAAATAAATAAATAATGGCAGAAAACGTGCTATGAAATCCAGAAGACTTAGGATACTTGCATGGAAATGTCTATGTTCATATTTTTATATTTTAAGTACACTTCATTGTATTTCCCTCAAGCGGAGAATAGAAAAAAATTTTCTGGGAATAAGTGGTGCTATTTAAGGACTCCTTGCAAAATGCCCGGCACAACTGTCTGGGAAACGTATTATACTGACAAAGGAGAAGATGCTACTGAGTTGGAGGTTAGATTTTAAAATGTTTATGCACAGTAAGGCCTTATTAAATTTACTGTTATTAGGGCCAAAAAAAAAAAAAAATTGGAAAACGAAAATTATACCAGTAGTAAATGAAAGTAATTTATTTAAGGAAACTTTTAGTTATGTACTTACCATAACTTCGGATGTATGGGATCCATCTCGCCTACATTCATAACAGATGGGTTCGGAGCCGATCCATCGGCTCCGACTCGGCAACTAATACACTAGCACGAAGTCTCTCATTGGCTGGGCTACTCCCTATCCCAGGATGCACTACACCTGCTTCCCCAGATCTTGTTTGTTCGCTTTCATACATCCATGCAAACACAGAAAAACTAGTAGTCACTATAACCAACTAAAGTTCTTCAAGAAAGATCGCCAAGAAAAAGTGACTACAGCCCCTCTAAATCCGTATGGAAGGGGAAGGAGGGTGGTATTATGAATGTAGGCGAGATGGATCCCATACATCCGGGTTATGGTAAGTACATAACTAAAAGATGTAATGGGATCCAATCTCGCCTACATTCATAACAGATGGGACAGCGCCCCTAGCACCTACATCCCGGGTGGCTCATTGGAAAACACTCCTGAGAACTGTGGAACCAAAGGAAGCTCTGCCTCGAGAAACCACATCCAATTTGTAATGAGAAATGAAAGTGTGCGGAGAAGTCCAGGTTGCCGCAGCACAAATATCATCTATTGATAACTTGGAGTGAAAAGCTACGGAAGTAGCCATTGCCCTGGTAGAATGAGCCTTGACTGGAAAGGGAAGGTCTTTGTTAGCCTGTGAATAAATAAAAATGATACAATCTTTAATCCATTTAGATATGGAGGTTTTGTTACTGGTTGACCCAATTTGTTCACTGCAAAGGAAACAAACAATTGATTTGATTTCTGCGTTTGAGCGGTTCTATTCAAATAAAAACGCAGTTGTCTATGTACGTCCAATTGATGCAAAGTATATTCTGCTATTAGAGAATTCTGGAAAAAGACAGGGAGTTCTATAGTTTGTTGAATACAGAAAGAGGAGGCCACTTTTGGTATAAATGCAGGGTTTAATTTCAATGAAACTCTATGCTTGTGAAAAATCAAATAGGGAGGATCAGAACAAAGAGCTTGAAGTTCTGAAACTCGCCTGGCAGACGTTATGGCTACTAAAAAGGCCGTTTTCCAAGACAGAAATTTTAAATCACAGGTAGCAGCTGGTTCGAAAGGACGGGCAGTTAGGGCAGCAAGAACCATATTCAAATCCCAAGGGGACAGGATGAGATAAAGGAGGCCTAAGGAGCCAAGCCCCTTTAAGGAAAGCCTTACAAAGTTTATGAGACATCAATGAAGGTTCAAATGAAGCATGAAAATTAGAGATCGCCGCTAGCTGAACCTTAATGGTAGAAACTGAAGAGCCCGACTGAAAAAGGGAGGCCAGAAAATTCAGAACCTCCGATACTGGTGCAGTGAGAGGATCTATACCCCGTTCTTGAGCCCAGAAGGCAAACCTTTTCCATTTACTGGAATAAAGTTTGATGGTGGAAGGTTTATGAGAAGAAGACAGTATGTGGACCACGTCCGCAAAGAGCATTGTCTCGACTAAGGATGGAAGTGGAGTAACCATGCTGCCAACTTCAGGGACCTGAGAGACGGATGAAGCCGCCCTGACTGATGAGTCAACAGGTCTGGCACCGGATCCAGAAACCATGGACCTTCTATCGCATGCCTCTGTAGGAAAGGAAACCAAACTTGACGAGGCCAGTGCGGGCAATCAAAATCATCTCGCCTCCATGTAAATGGCCTTCTGTATCACCCTCGGTAGGAGGGGAACGGAGGGAAGGCGAGAGAAGACCGGGGCCAAATGTGAGTCAGAGCGTCCCTGGGGATCTGTCCCTGAGAAGGAACAGTGTGAAGAACTCTCTGCATTTCGCATTGTGAGGGCTGGCAAACAGGTCGCAGCAAGGAAGACCCCATCTGTCGAAGATTTTCGCAGCTATACCCTGGTTGAGGGACCACTCGTGGGGTAAAAGAATGGTCCTGCTTAATCTGTCCGCAATCACATTGGACTTCCCGGTATGTGCGTTGCCATTAGAAAGCGGTTGGTAGCTACCGCCCAGTGCCAAAGTCTCATGGCTTCTCTGCATAGTGGGTAAGACCTGGTTCCACCTTGCTTGTTTATGTACCACACCACCGACATGTTGTTGGATAGGATAGTAATCGGGCCCTGTGGGAGAGCGTGATGGAGAGCTTGGAGTACCAATAGTACCGCCTCATCTCCAGGACATTGATATGCAAATGCGTTTCCTGGATCTGCCATGTGCCTTGGACCGACCTGTCCAGGTAATGACCCCCACCCTACCTGGGAGGCGTCCGTAGTCACAGTGGCAACGGACGTTGAGGTATAAAGGGTCGCCCTGGTCGAGATTTGATTGGAGAAGCCACCAATGCAGATCTCGACGGCAACTTTCCGTGATTATGATTAAGTGGTTCAAGGGAAGTTCCTGATAAGACCATTGAACCGACAGTAGCCATTGTAAAATTCGCATGTGAAGTCTGGCCAAGGGAACTAAAAGTATGGTTGACGCCATCGAGCCCAACAGTTGTAGGATCCGATGGGCCGGGCCTCTTAGAAGGGGAAGAAAGGATTTGACTGGTTCTTGTAGGACATGAATTCTTGCTGCCGGTAAAAAGGCGCATTCTTTTGTGTCTCAGTCTGCCTATGAAAGTAATACGCTGAGATGGCTGTAGTACAGATTTTTGCAAATTGAACGTGATCCCTAAGAAACGCCCAAGGTGAACGTGGCTCTGAGCGCTTGGAGTAGTAGATGCTCGGAGGTGGCAGTAAGGAGCCAGTCGTCTAGATAAGGAAAAACCTGGAATCCCAGACTTCTCAGGTGAGCAGTTACCACTGCCAGACACTTGGTGAACACCCTGGGGGCTGTGGTGAGACCAAAGGGCAGTGCTCGGAATTGGAAATGACTGACTCGAGGCGAAGCGTAAATGTCTCCTGGACTCTTGAGCTATGGGAATGTGATAGTAAGCGTCCTGGAGATCTATGGAGCACATCCATGCATCTTTTTCCAGCAAAGGAAGAATAGATTGAAGAGTGACCATTCGGAATTTGGACTTCTTTACGAAATGATCCAATGAACTGAGGTCCAAAATGGGCCTGAAGTCCCCTGTCTTTTTTGGTACCAAAAATAATCTTGAGCAAGTTCCTGATCCGATCTGGTCAATGGGGACAGGCTGGATGGCTCTTTTTTCTAGCAGCTTTGAAACCTCTAATGCTGCCTGATCCCGCTGACTGGGTGGTACGTCCGGGATTTCCCTTAAAGAAAGGGGGGGTTTGTTGAAGGGGATGATATAACCTCCGGTAATAATGCGAAGCACCCACTGATCGCTTGTTATGGATTCCAAAGCTTGTGGGTGCGCCGCAAAACGACCCCCGACTGGCTCCGGAGTTGCACAGTCGGGCAACAACTCAGGGACGCTGGTTGTATGAAGAACCACGAAAGGAATCGCGGTCTCCAGAGTTACGGGGGCCTCTGCCACCTCTGGGGCGGCGTCTTCCAAAATCCCCCCCCCCTGCCTCTGGAGGGGGAATCACTGGGTGGAGTAGGGAAAGACTTCTGAGATTTTCTAAACCACATTTTCCCTCCTCTCCCAGCCTTGGGGTAAGGCCTAGAAGGAGCGGAAAATCGGGCCCCAACGGCAGTCAAAGTCTTGCCCTCCTGCTCGCACCGAGTTAGTGTGTCCTTCACCTTGGGTCCAAACAAAGATGACCCATCAAAGGGGGCGAAGGAAGACTTGAAGGCCTCCGCGAACGAACACAAGCGTAACCAGGCTTGTCTCCTGAGGGCAACGCCTGTTCCCGCTGCTCTACTCGCCCCTTCGGCCGCATATGAAATGAGTCTCATGGACGAGTTAACAATAGAAAGGAGGGTAGTCATCTGTGCGCCAACAGTCGGGGCCAGCGCCTCAGGTAGGTTACCAACAAGAGAGTCATTTAGCTCTTTGAGAAGATCCCTTTGGAGCCCCGTAAAATGACATAAGTAGTTCAGCGACCGTAAGGCAAAGGCCGCTGAAGACAGGGTACGCCTGCACCTATCCATGCTCCTAGAATCCTTATTAGGAGGATGAACAGACGTCGAAGCCTCTGCCACGTCCTGCTGTGTGGCAGAAGCCACCACCAAAGCATCTACAGGCACACCCTTTGTGAGAAACTCCTTCGGGGGGGGGGGCTGAAAAAATTTATTGGGCCTCGCAGGCACCGGTTCCACAGAATCAGGGTGTTCCCATGCCCTTCGAGAAACCAAATCAAGGAGTTCATCGAAGGGCGGAGACACCCAGGAGGCGGAAGGCTGGGCCCCAAAGGCCTTGAGGAAGACTGACTCCTCAGCTGAAGGGGTTTTGGCTTGCCAGTCACCTCTCTGTCTCAGAATCTCCAAGATGTCTGAGAAGGAGATATCATCCGAAGATGATTTGGGAGACCCTTCTGCGTCATCGAGGTCAGTATCCGATGTAACAGACTCATCTTGGGAGTCTACGTGCTTCCTCTTACACAATTTCTTCCTTGGGGGTTCGTCCGAAGCAGATTCGGACGGACCACCCGGAAGAAGGGAACCGCCGATGGGGGTATCCTCAGGCCCTGGGGCCCCGCTGTCGGGGGGCTGCAACACAACAGAGGCACCAGTCTCCAAATCTAGGGATGGTGAGGTAGAATCTTGCTGAACCGGCAAAGACATGGCTAGCGCGCTCATCATGACCTCAAAGGCCGGACCTCCAGAATCCAAGGAGGTCACTGGTCTAGAGGCCACGATGGCACCAGGAATTCCAGCAGCCGATGCTCCAAGAGGAAGACTAGGTACCGAAGCACCCAAACCCAAAGTGTTCCCTTTGGCTCCGGCTGAAGAGGTCGCAGTGCCAAACCCTGAACCGGAGGACAGGGTAGGAAGCACAGTCGAAACCAGGAGGCCTGTAAGGGGTCTCTGCTCCGACCGTATGGCTCCACTTTGCTCCACCACCACCGGCTCCAACGGCTCCGAAGAGGTTGGAGGAGGAATCAAATGTGTTGGAGGGGGGATCGGCTCCGAAGCAAACTGTGCTGGAGCCGAGACCAATTTAGTAAACACTGGAGATTGGAATAGTCTCTGTAAAACCCTATCCAGGTCCGAATCTGAAAGTCTCGATGATTTAGAGGAGGTAGACAATCAAGAAGACTTTCCTCTCGGCTCCGAGAGAGAAGGGGACCGGCTCCGAAACGGCTCCAATGCTATCGGCGCCGACTCCACCACAGCATGGACCACCATCGGCACCAAAGGAGCCTTCTTCGGAGCCGAGGGGAAGAGTCTGAGCTGCACACTTCCACCGCCCGAAGCCATTGGAACCGATGGAGGTGATTCACCTCTCGATACTCCAACTTGCGGCCCAAGGCAATGGAGCCGAGGTAGGAGGTATCGAGGCAGACCTTCGCCTCGGCCCCGAAGTCAGTGGAGCCGAGGAAGAAGAGGTCAATTTTGTCTTTTTAGAAGTAGGGTTCCACGGACTTGTCGGTGCCGGCGATCTTTCTTTGGAAGCAACAGGTGGATTTAAGGCTTCCTCAAAAGAAGGTTTGATAAGCCCTTTCAATATTAACTTGTTCTTGCGTTCTTGAAGAACTCTAGAGGAGAACGCATGACAGACGCTACAAGTCTCTTGCAGATGTTTCGGCCCCAAACAATACACACAGACTGAATGACTGTCTGTAACGGACATTTTATAATTGCACCGAGTGCATTTTTTAAAACCTGACTTTTGTTCCTTAGACATGATACAGGCCACAACAAGTAAAACTCTATGGAAATCTTACTCTACCACAACAAGTATAGCACTATACACAAATTGCGCCAACTGAAATGCGCGAGACACACTGGCGCGAGTACTGGTGAAAGTTTACCTCACAACAATAAGAAACAAGTTAAACGGCCCAAAGCCCTCTAATTTAAACGGGCTTTGCCCGAAAAACAACTAACCAAAAGTTAATTAAACCTAATAGCACTCAAAGGTAGGGCAAAGGCCCTCTAACTTAAACGGGCCTTGCCCGACTGAATAAAATAAATTTTTTTGGAAGCACTCAAGCACTCAGAAATAGTAAGAAATAGCTGTTAAAACAGCTGTTTGGTTAATACAGACAAAAATTCCCTAGGTCAAGGACCAATAAGGTAAAAAGAACCACTTAGCTCCAGCCAAGTCGAGACCACGTCCAGCTTGTTAAGCGGCAAACGAGACCTGGGGAAGCAGGTGTAGTGCATCCTGGGATAGGGAGTAGCCCAGCCAATGAGAGACTTCGTGCTAGTGTATTAGTTGCCGAGTCGGAGCCGATGGATCGGCTCCGAACCCATCTGTTATGAATGTAGGCGAGATAGGATCCCATTACATCAAGTTTTAGAGAATGGATCATTACAAGACGGTGAACCTAAATTTCATAAAAAAATACATGGTGCTTTTGGGAACACTACATACAAAATTAATATTCAAGATGATTAAAGTAAATTAGTTTGAATTAAACAATGAGTGTGTTGTAATGTTTACGAGTACAGAAGATAATTTTGAAAAAGCCTGTATGTATAATTAATTTAAATGATAATGGAAAATGTCACTGGCACTTTTTTCTTTTCACTGTAACTAATGTATGTGATCTCTTTTTTGTGAATCAATAATATGATGAGCAACACAAGTTGTTTAAAGGTTATTCAGGCCAGGGGTGTAACGCTCTTCTAGATGCAGTGAATCCGTGGTAAGTTGTTCTAAAGCCAGGAGTGCAGGGGGCACAGCTCCCTACATGGAAGGTGATATAGGGTCAGAAACACACACACACACACACACACACACACACACACACACACACACACACACACACACACACACACACACACACACATAAACATATAAAAACAGTGTTTAAATCCACTTATCTTTTGCCAACTGCCTGCTGCTACTGCTGGCAACTGAGCTGTTAGAAAGTAGAATTTTGTTAAGTAATATACCCTCTTTATGAACACTACCTACTGCCAAAACTGTCACAACACCAATCTCATTTGTCTGTTACATTCCCTTTCTTAACCAGATGTCCAAATTTAAAGTAAAACTGAGACAGCACCTAGCATCTTCCAAGGAATGCACACTCTACTGCATCCACTGACCAATCACAATGATCCAGTATGTCAAATGTTGATGTCACCCAGAATGCTAAATGCAGCAAAATGATTCTTATACTCAGAAGCTTCTACCATACCCAGAATCCAGCTTCTATTAATGACTGATTGCAGCTGTTCAAATAAATACGGAAATTATGTCTGCTTGGTGCTTATGTACTGCAAAGGGTACTCTGAATATTCTTACATACTGCCTACCTCCTCTCATTGTACTTTACATCTCTATATCACTTCAGATATAACTGTATTTTATTTCTTATATGGATGTGAAATCTTCCAAAGGACTATGCTTTGTTCAAGCATGGAGTAAGAAATCTGAAATGCATTAATACAATTATTCCATGGATTCAGGTTTCTAGATAGCCTGAATTCGCTCTCCTAATTATCAGACTACCTTTTAAAAAACATAAGGCACAATAGTTTTGAGTCTGCATTGTTCAGCTTACCCGCAATTCCTGCCTTAGCCAAGCCTCCAACTCCGAATTCTTTTTTGTCTGATGAGGTTCTAGATCAGATCCTCCAATAATTTGTGGAAGATCACTAGCTCCAGGAAAGGCCACCTGTTAATATACAAAATAATGTTTATTTTTACACCATTGTTAATAAAAAAAAATCATACCTAAAAAACAACTGTTTAGAAGTACACTTTTTGCAGATTATATTTGGGCTAATACAGTGGTGCAGCTCTTAGACTGCTTCAGTGTTTGATTCCCTGGTTTTGTTTCTGGCTAGTGTGCCTTCTATGGAGAATGTGCATGTCCTCACCTTGTCTCTGTGTTATCACAAGGTGTTCCACAGTTTCCTCCCACACCCAAAAAAAAAACACACCAGTGTGAAGCAGCAAGAGAGACGGTGAGAAACTGTGTGTATATCTGTATGTCATTCTTGAGATAGATAAGACTGGTATCCCGTGTAGGATTACTATCTGCCTTCTACTCACAGAGTGCTGGGATAAGCTCCATCTCTTCTGCAATCCTTTTAAAAATTAGGAGGTGCAACACTCAACAGGATAAAAGCACTCTCATCAATCTAAGCAAACAGCTCAGAGGACAAATAAAGTCTATCGAAGCCAAATTTGAGGTATATTTTCCCTCCCAGGCCAAGGAGGACCAGAAGGCATTCTTTAGGTATGTCTGCAAGACTCAAAGGCAATACACAATTGTGTGGTGAGCTCATTGTAAATGGAGCCACCTATACTGAGTCAGAAGATGTAGCAAACCTATTGGGTGACAAAATTCAGCTCCAACTTTACCCCTCTCTCCCCATCAATATTACCTCAGAAAATACCATCAAATAAAACTCCGCCTGCTATCAATAGGGAACAGGTCCTTAATAGTCTCTCTAAGGCCAAGAACACTGCATCAGTGGGCCCAGATAATATCTCAGGATGCCTTCTAAAAAGCATGAAACATGATCTATCAGGCCCACTGGAATTGCTACTTAACTGTAGCCTCCAAATAGGTTTTGTGCTTCATAAATGGAGAACAGCAACAGTCATCTTTCTGCACTAAGGTGGACCATCTACAGACCTTGGAAGCTGCAGATCTGCAAGTCTCACTAGTCTCATATGCAAAGCCATGGAAAGAATTATCATGGACATGATCAGTAATGACATTGGCAACCTCCAGACACTGGACCCAACTCTATTTGGCTTCATCAAGGCAGGACATGCCTACTCAGCCTGGTGAACTTCTTTGAGAAGGTCACCAAAGCAATAGGTGAGGGCAAAATGGTTCACACTGCGTTCCTTGACCTGGCCAAGGGATCTCACACAATCCCCCGCTCGGGATTGTTGACAAACTTGAGAGGTAGGTACAAACCCATATGTCACCCGGTGGATAGCCAGCTGGCTCATAGGCAGGACCCAGGAGGTTAGAATTGGGGAGTCCACCTCTACAAAGAGGCCAGTCACAAGGGGAGTCCCTCAGGAAATGGTCCTGAAACTGCTCCTTTTTGGCATTTACTTCTGTGAAGTCAAGGCTAATGTCAGTGGCCTCTGGCTGACTAAATACGCAGATGATTGCAAATTAGGATCTGTCATTGGATTGCCAACATACACAAATGTTCTCCAGGAAGGGCTGACACAGACAAACAATTGGTACCAGAGCCATGGACTAAAACTACATGCCAAGAAATACATAATAGCATCCTTTAGGATGTCATTCACCCCTAGTAACTATCATATTGACAACACATCCCTAAGAGTTGTCCCTGTAGTTAGGGACTTGGGGACACACACAGTAATCTAGCCTTTGACCATCACATGCCTACAGTAGTGAAGAATCATTTTATGTTGTGCAACTTATTAAACAAAGGTATAGCACCTAGGTCCAAGGAAGCCATTGTTCCACTGTATTTGTAATTCATCAGACCTATCATTGAGTACAATGTCCCCTGCAGTATGTACCTCACCAGGCATATCCAACAACTGAAATGTCCACAGACGTTCCTCACTAAAAGAATACAGGGTAAAAGTAACATGTCTTATGCAGACCACCTCAAGTCCCTACCCTATTTTCCAGCTCCTACAGGCTCTAGAGGGGAGATCTATACCTGGCATACAAGGCATTGTCAGACCCTACTCTGATGGACCTCCTGTATATCTGTAAAACAAACAGCACCAGAATTACCCATTCTAAAGACTTAAACCTTCTCTACGATATAAACAGGACCCGCTGGACAGATAGGTATGTATCCCAGAGATTACCCCTTCTCTGGAACAGGCTCCCCATTCATGTGGAGTTGAGTTCCTCCCTAATACAATTCAAGTGCCACTTGGACAACTGGATGGGGAACAGGAAATTCATCCCTGGTTCAGGAGTTCCTGGAGAATGGTCCTACCAAAACTTGATCTAGACCTAGACAGTGTTTTGCAAAAGTATATACAAAGGATCAAAAAGTAGCGTCTAGTATACTTCTAGAATCAAACCCTTTCCAAAAAAGCTGTGGATGAAGCCAAGGCCCTGGAAGACTGGGCCTTGACCCTACCTGGAATAGATCTGTCATGGTGAGTAGAACAAAAAGTAATAGCCTTAGACAACCAAACTGGAAACAGTCTGTTTTTTGACACAGGATGTTCCTTCTTCTTACCTTCATAAGCAATGAACAATTAATCCAAAGATCTGAAAGATTTAGTTCTGTCAAGACAGTATCTGAGTGGTCTGTGGACATCCAGAATATGAAGTATCCTTTATCGCTCATTTTTACGTTCAGGAAAGAAAACAGAAAGATGGACAGCTTAAGTAAACTTAGATACCACTTTAGGCATAAAAGAAGGATTAGTTCACAAAAAACTGTCTCTATGGAAAATGAAGCAGTGTTGACTCACCATAAGAGCTTGCAACTCAGATACCCTTCTTGCAGTGGTTAGAGCAATCAATAAAACTGTTTTCCATGTTAAGAACCTCAAGTCAGCCAGATTAGCTGGTTCAAATGGAACACGTGTTAACTTCTCTAACACAAAATTAAGAATCAAGGAGGGCCACCAGTTTACTTGGAGGCTTCTTATGCAAAACCCCTTTCAAGAACATTGTGATGTGAAACTGCCTTGAAAGAGGAGAATCTACAGGTAGATATGATAAAACTGCCAATAAATGATCCCTAGGCTATAGGATAATAATGCACACACATACTGTAAAACCAAAGAACAATTAGCCTTGACAGTGTGTGTGAATGTTGTTGGCACCATCTAGAAAACCCTTTCCATTTGTTAATATATGATTTTCTAGTAGCAGGCTTTCTTGCCTCCATTAGTACCTGCTGTACATCCTCAGAAAACAGGTGCCTAAAGGGAATTCAGACCCTATCATCCAGGCAGTCAACTGAAGATGATTTATGTCAGAGAGTATCAGACATCCCATTCTTCTGTGAGTAGTTCCAGTCTGTGAAGAAGCCTGTGGTAATTGCCCCTGGTCATTTCCAAAAGAAGGGGGAACCACGGTTGCCTGGGCCAAAAGGGAGTCACCACAATAATCTTGGAGGATTCCTTTTGAATCTTCAGAAGTACCCTGGATATTAGAGGAAAGGCATACAGGAACATCCCTGTCCAAAGGGAAAAAAGGCATCTGTCTTCCAGACCTTCTTGCATGGAGTCCTGGAACTCAACTTTCCAGTTGACTGTTCGGAGAGGAGGCAAAGTGGTCTACTTTGGTAACTTTCCATAGATGGATCAAATCTTGGAAAAGCCCCTAATCTAGTTTCCATTCACAAAGGCCTTGCCCTGGTCCTGCTCCACTTGTCTGCCATATAAGTTTGCTCTGATGTAATGCAGGATGCTTGTAGAATGACACTGTGCCGTGAAGTTATATCCCAAACTAACAAGGCTAGTCTGCAAAGGGGGTACAATCTGGATCTCCCTTGCTTGTTGATGTACCACATGACTGTGGTACTATTTGTAACTACTTAAAGAGGTCCGGGAGACCAAAGATGGTTCAGAGAGTTGAGTGCCTTGATTAAGGCAAGCACCGCCTTGATATTTATGTGCTTGCATCTGTCCTTGGTGTCCCACACCCCTGCACTTTTATCCCTCCTGAAACTACTCCCCAAACAAAATCCAAAGTATCTCAGATGACTGACTGCGATGGAGCAGGAAGAGAGAAGGGGAGACCTAGATTTAGATGCATCTGTTGTCTCCACCAAAAAAATTATCTTCTGACAAACCCCAGTACTGGGATCTGAAAAGATAAAGGGTGTTGATGACAGGACCAAAGAGATTTCAGATACCACTGTATCTTTCTCATGTGGAGTCTTGCCAGGGATATCATACAGGCCCAGTTTTTTGCCAAACTAGTAGTGGATGATATCACTCATACTGACTCTGAGGAAGCAGTCAGATTTGGTGCAAACTTCACCCTTTCCCCAACAGACATCCCAAAGCATACCTGTCACCAGTCCTCTACCTAGTATCCCCAAAAAGCAGGTCATAACCGCAATCTCCATGGCCCAAAAAACCCCCAGCCTCTATGGGACCGGATAACATCCCAGGCTGTCTACTGGTCTAAAACTAGCAGAACCACTTGGCACTCTCTTCAACCACAGTCTAAGTGCTGGCTTTGTCCCAGCAAAGTGGAAAACGGCAAGAGTAATTCCCTTACACAAAGGGGGATCCATCAACCAACCCTGGGAACTATAGACCATAAGCCTAACCAGCCTTATCTGCAAGCCTATGGAAAGAATCATCATGTGACCTTATTCAACAAAAGACATAGGTGAACTTCAAACTCGTGAACCAACACAATTTGGCTTTGTTACAGGTAGATCATGCTTATTAAACCTCGTGGACCTCTTTCAGAATGTCACCAAAGCCCTGAATGAAGGCAAAACAGTATATACACCCCATCTTGACTTTGCCAATGCTTTTGACACAATTCCTCACCCAGGCATCATTGAGAGGACTCACCCAGCTGGAAATTAACCCATATACCACTACATGAGTAGCCAATTGGCTCACTGACAGAATGCATACAGTCAAAGTTGGGGATTCCACCTCTACCAGCAGACCAGTTACCAGTGGTGTACCAGAAGGACCTGTGCTAGGCCCCCTACTGTTTGGAATCCATTTTTCAGACGTCCAGGTAAAAATAGATGGCCTGTGGCTTACCAAGTTTGCCGATCACTGCTAACTGGGTGTAATCGTTGACTT
Organism: Protopterus annectens; assembly: GCF_019279795.1. Lineage (NCBI taxonomy): Eukaryota > Metazoa > Chordata > Ceratodontiformes > Protopteridae > Protopterus > Protopterus annectens. The sequence goes on from NC_056731.1 coordinate 1,164,799,755, forward strand.
ACTACAAAAAGGGCTTATACAGACAAATGATTGGTGCCAAAGCCACAGACTTAAACAAAACACACAACAATGCATTATCATCCCTTTCGGCAAAGGGGAAGTCCCTGCAAATTACAATATTAACAGTACCCCCATTAGCTCAAACCCTGTGGTGAGAGATTTGAGAACACAGGTTGACAGCAAATGTAACTTAGATCACCATGTATCCACAATGGTAAGAAAGACCTTCTACATTACACATCTCCTAAGTAAGAGCATTACATTCAGAGCTAAGGATAACTCCCCTGCACTTATCCCTCATCAGACCCCTAACAGGGGACAATGCTCCCTTCTGTATGTACCTCACCAGACACCTACAGCAGCTGGAGAGATCTCAGAGGTTTCTTACCAAGAAAATTCAGGGCCTTCAACACATAACCTATATGGACAGACTGAAGTCCTGCTCACTGTACTCTGCCTCTTATAAGCTGCTGAGAGGCGACTTGTGCCTGGTCTACAGAGCAGTCTCGGACCCTGCCCTAATGGAAATGCTGCACATCTGCAAGTCAGATGGGACAAAATTCACTCGCTCTAGGGATCTTAACCTAGCCTGCAACATTAACAGGACATGCTGGAGAGACAGATATGTCTCGCAGAGACTGCCATTCCTCTGGAACAAACTCCCAATTCATGTAAAACAGAGCACCTAAATGACCCTATTTAAGTCTGGATGGGAGACCATAAACTTGCTCCGGGGCTGTCACCTCTGTCTCTCTTGGATAAGGGCAGTTGGTGCTGATATACTCACTCTGCAAGTACAAACCATACAACCTGGTCAATACAAGAACAAAGGTAAAACATGGTTAGGCTTATAAAGGCCCTAGGGCCAATAGCCTAGTAACTTCTCAGGAGCCTATGAGACCCACAATCCTGAGGTATTCCCTCACACTGACTGAAATCTGAGTGGAAAACTTTAGAAATAGATCTAAATAAAATCTCTTTTTTTTCAGGTGGAAGAAAAGCCTTTTGAACCGAGGTGCCCAGTTGACATTCCAGAAGCATAATCCTGTGTGAGGGAGTCAGTACTTATGAATGTTCTTTTGGAATCTCATCTTTTGCAAAAGATCTCTCACCCAAAAGAGAGAGAGACAGAGACTCCTGAAATTTTGAAAAAGGCTCAGCAAAGATTAGTAAGTCTTCTAAATATGTCAAAATGTGGCTACCCTGTTGCCTGCAATGAGTTATAATTGCAGCTAGACACTTTGTGAACACTCGATGCAGTGGATAGTCCAAAGGGTAAGGCAAAGAACTGATATGAACCAGACACACAAAACCTTAAGAAACACTTGAAGTTTACATTACTAGGAAGTGATGATAACCATATTTTACGTCTAGTATTACCAGGAAACTTGAAAGAGGAAGAAGAGGCAAAAGGTTGCGAAGTGACATTTTTTTGAATTTGGACATTATCAAAAACTGGTTTAGGAAAGAAAGATCCAGAACTGGTCTCCAAGCATTTCCTTTCTTTTGCACTAGGAACATCCTTGAGTAAAACTCTTCCCCACCTGGAAAGGAGGAACAGGTTCTATCACTCCTTGAAACAGCATGTGATGAAGAACAGGTGAAAAAAGTCTGAGCCTCAGGATGAGGAAAGTACAGTTTTGTACCTACCATAAATGTAGATGTTCAAGTGTTCACACTGCTGCAGTCATCATACTTGGGTTATCCTGCCGTCAGGCGGTCCCGCAGTCGGCCAGAGTTCCAAAGTCTTGGTCCGGCGTTGGTTGCTGTCACGTCTTCCCCGATGTCAGTGTGCCAGGGGTATATAATATGCATCTGACGCCATTTTCTTCAGTTTTTCTTGCCCCAGATGTCAGGTGCCCCCAAGTAGGTAGGCAATACATATTGCTAATCAAAAATAAACATATAAAATAAAAACAATACCTTCAGTTACCAGCAAATACACCCCAAAGGTTGTATAGGATAGAAAGGTATAGATAAGTCCAGCTAGTTCAGAGGGGATAGAGGGAGGGTAACCTGGACGGCAGCAGTGTGAACACTCTAACATCTACATTTATGGTAGGTACAAAACTGTACTATGTTCCTCGTGTTACACTGCTGCAGTCATCACACTTGGGTTGAATCCCAAAGCTAAGGTTGGGTGGCTGGTCTATAAAGAGTTAGGATTGGCTATGAGGCCCTGCAGAACTGCAGTGGCAAATCCTGCTCTGGATTTAGAGTAAAGAGGCAGGTGATAATGCTTGAAGGTGTGCATTGAATTCCAAGTTGCAGCCTCCAAAATTTCCTTGGTAGAAACTCCTCTGAGAAAGGCTGTTGAAGTGGCTGTTGCCCTGGTGGAATGAGGCCTAATGTTATTAGAGATCGATTTTCCATGCTGTGTGTAGCAGTACCGAATACAGTGTCCAATCCATTTACATATAGTCGGCTTTGAGATAGCCTTGCCTTGTGATCCTGCAGCATATGCTACAAACAGTTGTTCAGTTTTCCTGAAAGCTTTTGTTTTGTCCAAGTAGAAGCGTAGCTGTCTGTGTATGTCCAAAGAATGCAGATGTTTCTCCCCTTTATTTTGGGGGCTTGGATAAAAAGTTGGCAAATGGATGGTTTGGTTAAGGGCCACACTAGATACCACCTTTGGCATGAAGGTAGGGTTTGTCCTTAAAGATACCTTGTCCTGATGAAAAATTATAAAAGGTTCCACTGCCTTTAATTGCCTGTAGCTCTGAGACTCTTCGTGCTGAAGTTACTGCCAGGAGCAGAGCTGTTTTCCATGATAAAAATTTTAGATCGGCTGTATTGGCTGGCTCAAAAGATGGTAGGGCCAGTTTTTCCAAAACAAAATTGAGGTCCGAAGTTGGTGTTGGTGCTCTTCGGTGCGGTCTTATGTTTTTAGCCCCTCTGAGGTACTGCTTTAGCAAGGGATGAGAGAATAAAGTAGGATCCGTGTTGTAATGTGCAGAAATCGCAAAGGCATGGATCTTAATTGATGAAAAGGATAGGCCTCTGTCCAGCATCTCAGTTAAGTATTGTAAAATCTGAGGAAGGTTTGGAACAAGAGGGTCAAGGCTGTGAGCCTGGTTCCAGGCGCAGAATCTCTTCCATTTTTCTGAGTCAGCTTTCCTGGTGCTAGGCCTTCTGGCCTCCAAAATGATATCCATAAATGCTTTAGAGAAAGGTGTTGCCTGTTTGACTAGAGTATCTGCCATGCAGCCAGGTTTAGGGTTTTGAGCTGACTGTGCAGGATCTGATTGTTTTGTTGAGTCAGAAGGTGTGGAATTTGGGGAAAAATCCATAGTGGGCCCTGAGCCAAGTTCCTTACGATTGGGTACCAGTGCTGGCGTGGCCATTCTGGAGCAATCAGGATCATCTGTGTTTTTTCTTGTCTGGCTTTTAGGAGTACCTTTGAAAGGAGAGGCAGTGGTGGGAAGGCAAAGACTTTTAGGTTTTTCCAGCTGAACAGAAGAGCATCCACTTTCCATGCTTGTTTGTGATAAGTCCTTGTGCAGAATTTTTGTAGTTGGCAATTCAGTGGGGAGGCAAAAAGATCTATGTCTGGGCATTCCCATCTTTGTGTTATCATGCTGAAGATTTGCGGATTCAATTTCCATTCGTGAGGGTCCATGATATTTCTGCTTAGGTCATCTGCCAGAGTATTTTTCTTTCCTGGCAGGAATTGTGCTTGCAGGTGAACTTGGTACGTTAGAGCTGTTTTCCACAAGGTCATGACTTGCCTGCATAGGGGATAAGAATGAGTGGCCCCTTGCATGTTTATGTACCACATTACTGTGGTGTTGTCTGTCTTTAGTAATAGTTGTACTGGATGTAGAAGGTCCTTGAAAGCTGTTAGGGCATTCTGAACAGCCAACATTTCTTTTTGATTGATGTGAAGATGCATTTGGTCTGTGGTCCACTTGCCCTGAATGCATTTTCCTGCCATGTGTGCTCCCCAGGCATAATCCGAAGCATCTGTTGTTAGAGTTTGCCTGGCTGTGGGTTGGGTAAAAGGCTGACCCTTTGTTTAGGTGACATGTCTGTGCCCACCATCAAAACTCCTGTTGTAGGCAGGGAATCATTGGAATTACTGCTTCTAAACTGTGAGAGTGTTGAGTCCAAACACTTTTTAGGTACCATTGTAATTTCCTTATATGCAGTCTGGCATATGGTATTAGTAGTATGCAAGATGCCATGAATCCCAGGGCCTGCAGAATTTTTCTTGCAGGGAGATGGGACCTTTTTGCCAGTAATTGAAAATATTGAGTTAGTTGAAGTTGTTTGTCTGGCGTGAGGTAAGCCATCTGGGCCGTTGTATTTAAGCTGGCACCCAGGAATGTAATCTGTTGTGAGGGCACTAGTTTTGACTTCTTTTCCTTTACTGTGTACCCTAGAGAAATTAGTACCTTTTTTACAAACGCCAGATGCTGTAGAAGAATGTCCCTCGTCTCTGCTTGAATGAGGCAGTCGTCCAGGTATGGATATATTTGAATTCCTTTTTGTCTGCAAAATGCAATTACTGGTGCCAGGCACTTTGTGAAGACCCTGGGTGCAGTAGATAAGCCAAAGGGCAGTGCAGAGAATTGGTAGTGCATTGTACCAGCTTTGAATCTGAGGTATATTCTGCAATTTTGTCTGATAGGGACATGCATGTATGCCTCTTTGAGGTCCAGAGTAACAAGCCAAGCCTTCTTGCCCAGCATGGGTAGAAGCTGCTGTAATGTCAACATTTTGAATTTCGGAATATCCAGGTAAGTATTCAGAATTGAAAGGTCCAGTATGGGCCTCCAGGCTTTGTCCTTTCTGGGGACCAGGAAGAGTCTTGAGTAAAATCCTTGTCTTTGTTCCTGTTGTGGTACTTTTTGTATAGCTCTCATGTCCATGAGGGCTGAAATTTGTTTTTGTGCCTCTGCCCATTGATTTTGTGGCAGGTCTGGCATTCCTTTTAGCTTTGGTAAAGTATGAAAGTGGAATCTGTAACCTTGAGAGACAATATTCAGGACCCATTTGTCTTGGGTGATTGCTTGCCAGTTTTGAGAAAAAAGTGCTAGTTTTCCCACTAAGGGGGCTTCCAAAAGGGACGTGCTTAGCGTACGCAGAGGAAAGTCATTGTGACTGTTTCCTGTAAGGTTGAGACTTTCCTCACCTCCTTTAGGGGTTGAGGTGCCCCACTGTCGTTGTCTGTTTGAGCCTTGGGGTTGAGATCTGCCTCTTGGGCATCTGTATCTGCCTCTCTCTGCCCTGTCTGACACTGGAAAGGACCAATTCTTTGTTGGACAATTTCTGCTAAACTGAGGTGGCTGTACCTGTAAGAAATCCTTGACTGTTTGCATAGATTTAGCTTTACCCTCCATTTTCTTTAACACCTCTTCTGCCTTAACACCAAACAAGGTATCATGCTGTAAAGGAGCATCCAATAATTTTGCCTTAACATGATCAGGTAAACTCTGTTCTTTTAACCAAGCATGTCTTCGAATAACATAACCTGTAACTGCGGCTCTACAAGAGGCCTCTAAAGAATCAAAACCACATTGCAGAGTATGTTTTCCCACCTGTTCAACTGCATGCAATAAATCCTGCATTTCTTTACAATCAGGAGCTTCTGAGCTTGCAATCATTTTCTGTTTTAACTGAGCCATTAAATATTGTTGGCACTTAAGCATGTGAAACTGGCAATTTAAAGCTCTTACTACTAAAGTTGCAGACATGTATACTTTCTTCCCCCATCTATCCAAAGCTCTGGAATCTCTGTCAGAGGGTAGTGGATTTTTTGCAATGGAAGCCTTAACCCCTTTTGGACCCTGGGAAATAGTTTCAGGATCAGCAGAAGGGTTTTTGTAAAGAAACTTGTGAGAGTCGGGGACTCTATAATACCTATCTGGCTTGGCTGGAGCAGGGGGCAAAGAGTCAGGAGATCAGCTGGATTCAGAGAACACATCATCCACAATATCTAGCACAGGCAGAATAGCCAAGGGCCTGTGCTGAGCCAATAAGAGGAAATCCCTGAGCCTTTTCTTGGATTCTGAGTAATCCTGACTTTCCCAATGGAAATGCTCCTTCATGGTATGTAAAGTTTCCCCAAAAGAATAATCCTCAGGAGGAGAGGCTGAAGGGATAGATTCTTCAGCATCAAAGTCCTTATAGGGGGGTAGAGAGTATCCCTGGTCTGAAGAGGAATCAGAGGAAATGGAAACCTGATCAGAGGAGTCATAGTCTGTATCCTGCCTAGGCCTTTTCTCAGGAGGGGGATGGGAACCCCTGATTAGAGAAATTAGGTCTTTGGCCATTTTAAGCATCTGTTTCTTAGGCATGGAGGACTGTCCAGGAGAATGCTGTACTTGTTTCTTTGTCTTTAATGGTACCTTTGTCTTGGCTGTTGTTTTAATGGTAAGTTGTGAAGATCTGAAAACACCCTCAGAAGCTGATGCCTGCTCAGCGGCTCCAGACCCATCTAAGGGATTAGTTTCCGTAGGCCCAATACCTTGAGTTTCCAGAGACCTAGATGTCTCCACGTGGGAGTCGGAAGCGGCCTGTGGCTCTAAGGTAGCGGGTGTCAGGGGCTGCGAAAGCAACTCACTGAGAACCGGCGACTGGCCTAGAAGAGGTTTTGTCGGTTTTGGACCTCGGATGCCTGTCTTTATCCTTATCTTTGCATTTTTTCTGTACTGAGGTCGTCGGCTTATCTGACGGCATGGTATAATTGAACCTTCGGCCAAAGTAGTGTAAAGCAAAATCAAAACGCCTTTTTATAGTGCGTTTGTTAAATCTAGCACAAAACCGACAACTAGTGACGTCGTGATCAGGGCCTAGGCATGGAATACAGTAAGAGTGGAAGTCCTTATGAGGTATTTGCTTCCCACAAGAAATACAATTATTAACTTTTTCTGACATCGGTCTGAGGCAAGAAAAGGTTTCAACGGGGTACTTAGCTTTATTGAAGACTTCGGATCTGAAATTCAACTTCGAAAATCTCAGGAGTCGGCCGACCGGCACTTGCGAACTGCTTCTGCTTCGGGCACCGCGCGACAAGAAAGACTGAAGAAAATGGCGTTGGATGCATATTATATACCCCTGGCGCACTGACGTCAGGGAAGAAGCGACCGCAACCGACACCGGACCAAGACTTTGGAACTCTGGCCGACTGCGGGACCACCTGACGGCAGGATAACCCAAGTGTGATGATTGCAGCAGTGTAACACGATGAACATTGGCCCCTTGTAAAGGAGGAATTTCCTCCCACTGCCATCTGTAACCCTGATGAATTTTCAGAATCCATTTCTCTGAAGCAATCTGCAATCTGTTGCCAAAGAGAAAAATGGAGTTTCACATTCTGTAAGAGAAAAAGGGCCAAGGTGGGAGGGGGTCACAAGGTGCCTTGAATAGTCATTCAGACTTGTTAGATTGTTCTTGGTTTTGGGAGATTTGAGACTTCTTTCTGGAACCTGCTTGCCACTTCTTAAAAGTCTGTTTACCTGAACTCTGTTGAGACTGTTTATTCTGTTTTTTTTTTTCCAAAACTGGATGAGGAGAAAAACTCTCTTAGACAATTTGGAAAAGGAGGGATTCCCTTGATCAGCTTACCCCATTTCCTTACACTTTTTGATTACCTCTGCAGCAGAGAGACCAAACACTAAATCTCTGTCCAAGAGATAATTTAAATTCTCATTTTTTACATAATCTGGGAGGTTCTGAGAATTCAGACAAGCAATAGTACCAGTGGCCATAGCCATGTAAGAAGTATCAACAGAATCATGCACACACTGGAAACAATGAGTAGTTACCTGTGCCATTGAAGAAGCTAAGTTATTTAAAGCAGCTTTTCCTTCACAAGAAGAAACTGTACATAAAACATTCCTCATACTTTCACAATATGTCAGAACAAACAAATATATGAGCCTGACGCCTTAAAATTCTAAAAACCAAAGTTGCAGAAGTATATACTTTTTCCCATGCCTATTAATAATCTTCCCATCCTTATTAGAAAAAGTAGGATTTGGATCATCTTTTGCAAGAGATCTCTCACACAAAAGACAGACTCCTGACATTTTGAAAAAAAGACTCTCCAAAGATAAGCAGTTGTCTAAATATGGAAAAATGTGGATATCCTGTAGCCTGCAATGAGCTATAACTGGAGCTAGACACTTTATGCTGGGTCAAGTTTGGGAATAGTGTATAAATATGTAAAAGACTGAGGAACTTTATACATCTTACCTGCCTTTTTAAGGACAGGCTGGCTGACTATCAGGAAGACTGCAGACAGTAAGATACACACCTCTAAAGCAGACAGGACTGGACAAATGGATGCAGGTTCTGCAAAAGTCTTTTGATGGACTGAGAAATCTCAGTGCTCTCCCACTGAACACACTGGGACATTTAACCAACAGTCTCAGAGAAAGAGAAACCCCACAAAGAGAATCAAAAACTGAGCTCTCCTCTGAGTCTGAATCAGAAATGTGAGGACAACATAATGAATGAATCCCTGCATCTTCCTGTTCAAATTCAAAATCTTGAATCACTTTAGGAAAATAGGCCTCTCTCTTCATTTGACAAGAAACTACTCAATAAGAAGCTGTAGTGCTTGCTTGACTTGTTGTTCTCTGCCGACTATTGCTGACCTCTTTCTGCATTTGATTTTGAACTGAAGTTATTTATTTAAAGTTTGGTTACTTCTATTTTTTATCTTTTTCTTATATTGCATTTTGTTTTATTTAAGTTTGTTGTTCTTTTGGAGTTTTATGAGGTCTTGGCTAGGGTCAGTTAGAAAAAAATTCCTTTGCAAACAGTGAATAACATCCAACTAATTAGTGGGAGAAGTTGAGGAACAGCTTTCCTCATTTAACTAGAAATATTTAGAGGCATCTTTACTTCGCTGTAGTGCTTGTTGACTTACTGTTCTCTACCTATTGCTGATCGCTGCATTTGATTTTTCCCACCCACCTGCCCTACTGATGTTATAACTCTTGGTGGCTTTTGAGTTGCCTGTCCCACCAACAAATATGATTTTAGACACTCCTCCCAATCCTATCTCATCAGCTCATTCTCTTGAGTACTGAGAGATTACCTGGGAAGGCCCACCCCTTAGTCTCTTAAACTTGAATTATCTACTGTTTCCTCCCTTCCCGCTTACTTAAAATGCACTTTATTCAGCTGCTTTTACTGCATCTGTGCTTCCTCCTACTTTATTTAGTTTTTTTGCTGCACGTTCTTAAAGTGTTCAGTTGCATTTAATCTGCTACTTTCATTTCTGCTTGTTAGTAGCCTGATTAAATTGTAACGGTTATTCTAAACCCCTCAATTTTAAATTAAGCACTTGGGCTTCATACTAGTTATCTTACATAAGGAAGGTTTGTGGTCTACACTATTGTGACAGGAGAGGTAGCTTATACCCTTCTAAGTTGGGAATTGCTGGTTGAGGGCTTCTTGTGTCTATTACTCTAAAATGTCTTATTTCTGGTTTAAGTGCTTGGGCTTCAGGCCAGTTATTTTACATTAAGAAGTTTTGTGGTCTACACTCTTGTGGGAGGAGTGGGTGGCCTCCAACCTTCTGAGCTGGGAACTGCTGGTAAATGCTTAACTTGCCTGTTATTCTAAGTGTCTTTGTTCTGGTCTGTGGTTTGCACTCTTGTGGCATTACTGTCTAGACAGATTTTTTTCTTACTGACTTGTTAATTATTTGAGTTTTCTTTACTCCTCCCTAGTAAATTAGTGGCCATGGATATGCACTTCCCATCTCTCTCTGTGGCCAGCGTGGTTGAGATGGGTATTCTGAGGCATTGTAGAAAAAGCCTCATGTACACTGAAAACCCACTTATTCTTAATAAAAGAGATTGTTGGAAAAAAAACTCTCAGACAACAAAATCCAATCCTACAGAGGTTGTCAGTGACACTTGCACCACACCTACTGCAGAGGGTAAAGACCCTACACATAAAACTACTTATGCTGGGGCACTTACAGGTAACCTTTCTAAAACACTAAGACCTTCTGTACAGTATGATCACAGAAAGGGTCCTCAGTCATCAAACACACTGTTAAAACACCACACACAGCTGGCACATAGTAACACTGTATCCAATGTCTCCACTACTTAGCCCTTAAGGCAAACCAGCACACAGCCAAATTTCCTGGTCATTGTTGATTCTATATTGAGCACACTGATGTCCCCCTCAGCAGACTGAGTAAGGAGAGAGTCACGGTTAGCTGCCCTTCCAGGGCTAGGACTGATCAAGTCACACAGGCAATAACTAAAAACAAAACAAACACATATGATGGTGCTCATAGCCAAAGAAATTGTAGCCAGCAATTAAAGCCAATGAAGTTTATTCCATCAGTTTAGTGCTTTTGTTCCTACTAATTTCGGAACTTCAGCAGAGCTATAAAACATTTTGTAAAAAACAGTTAATACAATAATTCCAAAAATCACGCGAGTACCAACAACCAATAAGAATACTAAAACAATTAAAACTTCACTTCACCTGCATGACATTATAGTGTTTCAAATTTTAAAGCAGAGTTAATAGAACAGGCATTATCTAACCCAGGGGGTAATGTGGTAAAATGGTTTCAGAGCTACCCCAAGGATTGTAAACAAGCAGTGAAATGGTCCAACAAACTCTCACCCTTTCTCCACAACCCTATGGGAGTCTCCCAAGGCTTCATCCTACAACCCCTACTTTTCAACATATTCACAAACAACCTTCACACGGCCTCTCACCCTGGGACCCTCATTCAATATGCTGATGATTTCACCATACTCTGCACTCTTTTTTAATCCAAGGAAGACAAAACTAGTACTCTTTCATCCCATAACCCCCCCCCCCCCGTCACTGATCATTTCGCCATCCTTGCATCTGACAACACTGCCATAGAAATAGTGCAGGAAACCAAACTTCTAGGTGTTATTAACAATAAACTTTCATTTGACCCCCATACACAGCAAAATATAAAGAAAACTCATCAAAAACTGGGACTAATATAGAAACAAACATTTCATTACTGCAGCAACCAAAACTACCCTTGCAAAAACATTTTTACTTCCCTCTCTTCATGATGCCCGTAGCTTAACTAACTTATGAAATTCTACCCTAAGCAAGTTGGAACAGTGCTACAACAAAGTTGCAAAGTTTGCCACAAACTCTAAATATCACACACACCACTGTTGCTGCGGTAGCGTTGTCGCCTCACAGTAAGATGCTGTCCGGTTCTATTCTCAGCTAGAGCGTCTTCCGCGTGCAGACATGCGTGAATGGGCATACCTTCATTGAAGGTTGTGCGTCAGGGCTGGTAACTCGGCACGTAAATGTCAACTACCAATCATTAGTGGACCGGAGTTCCGCTGTGGCGACCCCTAACCGGGAAAAGCCGAAAGACACAACAACCACTGTAAACCACACCTAGAATTAAACTGGCTTGAACTACCCAACCAACTTGCCTTTATTCAGCTATCCACCTCACACAACCTTATTTTCAAGCCTACTCCATGCCCTGCACAAGCCAATCTAGTCACACCTTACACACCAAATCGATCCCCAAGATCAGAAGACAAAAATCTCTCAGCTATCTCAAAACCCACAAGAAAACCTGGTCACTCTCTGTATTCATACTCTGTTTCTATATACTGGAATTCACTAACTCTAGCTACCAGGTCTATGCCTGGCTTAACCCATTTCAAAGCCTCTTTAAAAAAATCATCTCAAAAATACATGGCTCTGCTTCTGCATAAAGCCTCCCTAATGCTCAGGTC
>NC_056731.1:1164816483-1164866483 GCF_019279795.1 Protopterus annectens
TTTTGAACAAGGAGCCTAGTTTTCTGTTAACTAGTTTTATTGTGTTGTTAATGTGTGAGTCAAAGCATAGGTTGTTGTCTATCTCTACTCCGAGGAGCTTGGTGGAGGGGTCAGGAGATATGTAGGTGCCATTATTAGAAAAGACTGAGAAATTGAGTGGAGAAGATTTTCGGGTGGGGGAGAAAAGTAACAGTTTGATTTTCTTGGGGTTTAAGATTAGGCATCTGTTTAAGAACCATTTTTCAACATTTTGGAAAGTCTGTTGGGTAATGGAGTGTAATTCAGAGGGGGATGTGGCAGAACAAATCAAAGTAGAATCATCAGCATATTGTATACAGGTAGCAGAGGACAGACTGATATGTAGGTCATTGATGAAGAGTGAGAACAGAAGGGGGCCCAGTACTGATCCTTGGGGCCTCCTAGGGTAATACGTAGTAGGTTGGACAAGCTGTTTTCCCAGTGCACTGCCTGTTGTCTGTTAAGAAGATATGATTTGAACCATTTTATTGCACTAGAGTCAAGAGCAAAAGTTTTAAGTAAGTTTAATAGTATCTGGTGGTTGACCATATCAAAAGCTTTGGATAGGTCAATAAAGAGAGCAGAGGTTAGTATGTTATTGTTCTGTTTTTTTGTTGATACAGTCAGTAAAAGAAAGAAGGGCTGAGGTGGTGCTGTGGTAAGGTCTGAAGCCATGTTGACAGTCGCCTAGTAGGTTGTGGTTTAATAGGTGCTTAAGAAGTTGTTTTTGGATGCATTTCTCCATGATTTTAGCTAAGGGGGAAGAGTAAGGCTATGGGACGGTAGTTTGAGAGTTCTGTAGAGATCCCTCCTTTATGCAGGGAAATGATATGTGAAATTTTCCGAAGTGAAGGAATGCAGCGTTCTACAATGGTTCTGTTAATCAGGATGGAAATGGGATAGGCTAATGGATTGGCTGCAATTTTTAGATACTGAGCTGGTAAAAGGTCAGCAGAAGGCGAGGAGATTTTAAGTTTGTGGAGGAGAGAATGAATAAGTGAAGTGGGTACAGGTTTCGGTTGAAAGGTGGTAATGGAAGTGTTAGTAGGGGGGGGCTGAGAGGAGGTATTAGGGGCTAGTTGGTTGGCTAAAGACTGGACGGTTTCAGTGAAGAAGGTATTGAAGGTATCAGCAGTTTGTTTTCGGTTGTTTTTGGAAGTGCCTAGGGGGTGTGGGGTGTCATTGTGGCCAGGCTTTAGGAGAGAGTTTATGCCAGCCCAGACTTTCCAGTAGTACAGCTTTTTTAGTGGAGTTTCTTATTTGTCTACAGTTAAGACGGTCAGTGGGATCTTTTGTGCTACGAAAATTGGTCCAGAGTTTATTTTTCAGGATAATTTTATCCCTTGTATCTTTTGAGAGCCAAGGGGCAGGTTTTGATTTAATTCTAATACATCTTAAGGGAGCGTGAGAGTCTAGGATAGAAAGGAACCTGGAATTGAAGTATGATACAGCTTCATCCAGTGGCAGTTGTTTAAGAGGAGACCAGTTGCATGCATTTAGTTCTGTAAGGAAGCTTTCAGGGTTAAAAGTTTTTATTTGATCTGACCATTTTGTATTTGGTTAGGTTAGTGGAGGTAGTTTTATGTCTGATTAGATAAGTGAGTGCGTGGTTGCTTAAATCATCGGGTAGTGTCCCTACTGTATAAGTTTGGGAGTGACTATTTATTCTATATAAACTATAACTATATATACTACAAATTTAACATAAAATACAAGTTCAATACCATGCTAAAACGTATAAATATAAAAAGTTTTCATAAAACCTCTGCCATGTAAACTCATTTCTTAACATTCTTATTTCTTAAGACAGGTAAGAGGGATAGTGTATCATTCAGCCCATACCCTCTATGGGCTCCGAACCTAAAAATCCATTTCAGTTCTGTCTCATTTACTAAGTCACTAAGTCTTTCATTGGCATATTGTACATGACGTACTTGGAATAAGAACGCGTGTTCATTCCCCATAGATATAGTATATTTAGCCAATGCACTATATTCTTCTCCCCTTTTTGTGCAATATAGATGGTCTCTAATCCTTGTTTTGAGATGGCGCTTGGTTTTGCCAACAAAATTTATAACACTTAACACAGGAGGCTAAATAAACTAAGTGTTTACTTATTGCAATCAGCTTTAGCTCTGATCTCCCATAAATATCTGGTTTCGGGGTGCCTAAAAACCTAGCTGTATCAATATATTCACAGTAATTGCACTTGCCACACTTCCTTGTGTCTCTTTCCAAGTCATGGGTGATTACATTAGGCTTCTGCCCTACCCACCTTTCAGTTTGCTCATCAACTAGTAAAATGTGCCAAATTCTTGTTAATAATGCCTTTCGCACTACCTATTTCCCGAGTGTATGTGAAATAACTAGGGAGATTCTTATGTCTGTGGCATCATCTTTATCTATATCAACTACATTCGTTGAGAAATATGGCTTGCCTCTTCCATGCCTCTCAGCCTTAATCTGTTCATATACTTAATTTATTTGTCATTCAGTGTACCCCCTTCCTTGGAATTCCTTCTTCAAATCTACCAGATTAACAAAGAATTTGTCATCGCTAGTGGTGAGGTGTGACAATCTGAGTGCTTGTCCCTTTATTATATTTGAGAAAATATGGTGTCGGTGCATGCTATCCCTAAGTAAATAAGAGGGTTGATAGCATTCTTTTCTATATATCCTGGTTTCAATACCTGCACTGCTTTGTTGCGCTACATCCAAGAAGTTGATTTCTAATCTCGACTTCTTGGTAGTAAATTGTAGAAAATTATAAGTGCTGTTTAATTCTGTACATAATTCATCCAGTGCTTCTTCACTACCCTTCTACCCAATAAACAGATCATCCACAAAAGGTCTGTATATCCTGATCTGTGTATTCCCTTTTGAGTGTATATGATGGTGTTCCCACTTATCCATTACCAGGTTGGCATAAGAGTTAGCACAGCTAGTGCCCATCACTACTCCAGCTATTTGCCTGTAACACTTGTCATTGAATAGAAAGATGTTATGGTCTAAAACTATTTCCAACAACGTACCTAAAAAAGCCATTTGACTGTTCTGATGCTTTCCATGTCTCATAAGGGATGCTTTCACCATTTCTAGTCTGTCGGAGTTTGGTATACATGTAAAAAGAGACGTGAAATCCAAAGTCACTAACCAGTCAAGTTTCTTTCCCTCTGAACCTCCACATATTTTCATGTAAGTCATTAAGAAAATGTTGAGTATCTCTTAGTAGGGCACTCATTTAAGACCACTTTCAACTGTTTATCTATATAAATAGAAATTGGCTCAATAAGCCAATGGGAACACCATCATATACACTCAAAAGGGAATACACAGATCAGGATATACAGACCTTTTGTGGATGATCTGTTTATTGGGTGGAAGGATAGTGAAGAAGCACTGGATGAATTACGTACAGAATTAAACAACACTAATAATTTTCTACAATTATCTACCAAGACGTCAAGGTTAGAAATCAACTTCTTGGATGTAGTAGTGCAACAAAGCAGTGCAGGTATTGAAACCAGGATATATAGAAAAGAACGCTATCAACCCTCTTATTTACATAGGGATAGCATGCACCCACTCCATATTTTCTCAAATATAATAAAGGGACAAGCACTCAGATCATCATGCCTCACCACTAGCAAAGACAAATTCTTTGTTATTCTGGTAGATTTGAAGAAGGAATTCCAAGGAAGAGGGTACACTGAAAGACAAATAAATTCAGTATATGAACAGATTACGGCTGAAAGGCATGGAAGACGCAGGCCATATTTCTCAACGAAAGTAGTTGGTATAGATAAAGATGATGCCACAGACATAAGAATCCCCCTAGTTATTTCATACACTCAGGAAATAGGTAATGTGAAAAGCATTACTAACAAGAATTCGCACATTTTACTAGTTGATGAGCAAACTGAAAGGTGGGTAGGGCAGAAGCCTAAATTCACATATAAAAGCAGGAAAAGTCTTAAACAGCAACTGTGTTATCCGAGGTCTAATGTAATCACCCATGACTTGGAAAGAGGCACAAGGAAGTGTGGCAAGTGAAATTACTGCGAATATATTGATACATCTAGGTTTTTAGGCACCCCGAAACCAGATATTTATGGGAGATCAGAGCTAAAGCTGATTGTAATAGTAAAGACTTAGTTTATTTAGCCTCCTTTGTTAAGTGTTATCAATTTTATGTTGGCAAAACCAAGCGCCATTTCAAAACCAGGATTAGAGACCATCTATATTGCACAAAAAGGGGAGAAGAATACAGTGCATTGGCTAAACATACTATATCTATGGGGAATGAACACACGTTCTTATTCCAAGTACGTCATGTACAATATGCCAATGAAAGACTTGGTGATTTAGTAAATGACACAGAACTAACAGAACTGAAATGGATTTTTAGGCTCGGAGCCCATAGAGGGTATGGGCTGAATGATACACTATCCCCTCTTACCTGTCTTAAGAAATAAGAACATTAAGAAATGAGTTTACATGGCAGAGGTTTTATGAAAACTTTTTATAATTATACGTTTTAGCATGTTACTGAATGAGAAGTTATGTACCTACCATAACGTTCCATGTTAGTTGTCTTCTCTCGCCTTCTTTCTTGCTTGATGGGTTCGGAGCCAATCCTCGGCTCCGACTCGGCACTTTGCTAAGCTCGAGAGTCACTTTTACCAGCTCGAGGCAGCCCCATATCCCATGATGCAAGGCGGTAAGTACCCAGATCTCATTTTTTGTCTATAGGCAATAACACCTAGCATAAAAAACTTCCCAAAAGGAAGAAAGAAGGCAGAGAAAAAGCCTGAAGGATGGGTTAGGAAGACCAGAACTGTATGGTCTTAAGAAGCATTCTTCCATGTAGGAGAAAAGGTCTGTCCAGGCCAGGGGAAGGAGGGAGGTCAAGAAAGAAGGCGAGAGAAGACAACTAACATGGAACGTTATGGTAGGTACATAACTTCTCAATGTTAAGTTGTCAATCTCGCCTTCATTCTTGCTTGATGGGACTGCGTCCCTAGCACCTCTATCCTGGGTGGCTCAATGGAACAGACTCTTAAGAACTGTAGAGCCAAAACTGGCTCTGTCCCTGGAGGCCAAATCCAATTTGTAATGAGAAACAAAGGTATGAGGAGTGGCCCAAGTGGCTGCTGCACAAATAGTGTCTAATGGAAGTCTAGCCTGAAAGGCTGTGGAAGTGGCTAAGCTTCTGGTTGAATGCGCTTTAAGGTTTCGAGCACAGCTGTTTTCCCCTGAGCTGATAGATTTAAGAGATGACAGAAGAAAGCCATCTAGATAAGGTCACTTTTGAGACTGGAAGGCCTTTTTTGTTATCAGCATAAGAAATAAAGAGCTGATCGGATTTCCTGAATTGTTTTGTTCTGTCCAAATAATATCTGAGTTGGCGGTGAACATCAAGATAATGTAATTTTTGTTCCGATCTGTTTGAGTAGTTTGGGAAAAATAAAAAAAGGTCAATAGACTGATTCAAATTACTCTTTGAGGCGACCTTAGGCAAAAAGGTCGGATTAGTTCTCAAGGATACTCTGTCTTTGTGGAAGACCAAATAGGGGGGACGAACAGAGAGAGCATGAAGTTCAGATACTCTTCTAGCAGACGTAATAGCAACCAGGAATAGAGTTTTCCATGAAAGAAATTTCAGGGAACATGAAACAGCTGGCTCGAAGGGAGGAAGAATCAAGGATGTCAGCACTAAATTTAGGTCCCATTGAGGAGGAGGACTCCTGACTGGAGGTTTCAGGAGGAAAATTCCTTTTAAGAAGGCTCTACAAAGCCTGTGGGACATAATGTTGTGATCTGCGAACCCGACATGAAAGTTCGAGATAGCAGCCAACTGAACTTTGACCGTGGAAGAAGAAGAGCCCGCGTGAAAGATTTCCGCTAAGAAATCCAGAACTGCTTGGACTGGAGCAGTAAAGGGATCAACATTTTTAGCTTTTGCCCAACAAGAAAAGCGTTTCCATTTGCTGGTATAAATCCTTCTAGTAGAGGATTTTAGGGAAGCTACTATGATGTCTCTAACAGGATTAGAGATCATAGGAAGCCTGGCTAAGGAAGGAAGTGGAGCAACCATGCTGTGAGGTTGAGAGAAGGGATAGACCGGTGCAGCTGACCCGATTGGTGAATCAGAAGGTCTGGTACTGGGTCCAGATGCCACGGCTGCACCAAAAAGGTGACTATGGAGGAACGGGAACCAAATTTGTCGAGGCCAATAGGGAGCAATGAGAATCATTTTTGCTCTCATAACGGTGGCTTTCTGGAGTACTTGTGGAATCAGCGGAAAAGGAGGAAAGGCATAAAGAAGTCCCTGGGGCCAATCCTGGGTTAGAGCGTCTCTGGGGGGATGGCCTGGCAGTGGGAAGAGAGAAAAGAAGTCTGGGCATTTGCTGTTTTGGGGAGTAGCAAAAAGATCGCAACATGGGCGGCCCCATTCTAGAAAAATCTCCTCCACTATAGATAATTTGAGAGACCACTCGTGAGGCATGAGAATAGCTCTGCTCAATCTGTCCGCTAAAATGTTGGTTTTCCCAGGGATATGCGTTGCTACCAGAAACCGATGAGAGGAGATCGCCCATTGCCAAAGTCTGAGAGCTTCTCGACACAAGGGGTAGGACTTGGTTCCGCCCTGTTTGTTGATATACCATACTACAGACATGTTGTCTGTGTGAACTTGCAATTGTTCCCAAGGGAAGAAAGTCGTTGAGGGCTTGCAACGTTAAAAGCACTGCTCTCATCTCTAGGACATTTATGTGCAGGTGGTATTCGAACGGTTGCCACGTCCCATGAACCATCCTGCCCTGATAATGACCCCCCCACCCGATCAGGGAGGCGTCCGTAGTGACAGTGGCTACCGGGGCCGGGGATACAAAGGGTCTGCCTTGGTGAATCTGGGGAGAAGTAATCCACCATGAAAGATGATTCCTGCAAATCTGTGTCACCAGTATTTGGTGACACATTGGAAGTTGTTGGTAAGACCACTGAGTGAACAACATCCACTGAAGCAGGCACATGTAGAAGCGGGCCAGGGGAAGAAGGGTAATGGCCGCAGCCATGAGGCCCAACACCTTTAGAACCATTCTGGCTTGTACTTTTTTGCTGGCTAGGATGATCCTCACGTGACTTTGTATATCTGAGATTCTTTGGTCTGTGAGGGTTGCTGACATCCGAACAGTGTTTAAGTTTGCGCCTATGAAAGTAATAGACTGGCAGGGCAATAAGGAGGATTTTTCATAGTTGATCGAAATTCCCAATTGAGTGCAAAGATTTATTGTGTAATCCCTGGCTTGAAGAAGTTGATACCTGGTGGTGGCTGAAAGGAGCCAGTCGTCGAGATATGGAAACACCTGGAATCCCTGACGTCTCAGGTGAGCCGTGACCACTGCCATACATTTAGTGAACACTCTGGGGGCTGTAGTGAGACCAAAGTGCAGGGCTCTGAATTGGAAATGACTGGACCCCAGCCGAAAGCGGAGAAATCTTCTGGAGCGTCTGTGAATTTTTATGTGATAGTACGCGTCCTGAAGATCTATTGAGCACATCCAGTTGTCCTTCTCTAGGAAGGGCAAAACTGACTGATGTGTGACCATTCGAAATCTTGTCTTTCTCACAGACTTGTTGAGTCTGCTGAGATCCAATATTGGTCTCCAGTCTCCCGTCTTTTTGGGGACCAAAAAGAATCTTGAGTAGATTCCGGGCTCTGAATGGTCTGTTGTAACTGGCTGAATGGCTCTTTTTTGTAGAAGTTTTAATACTTCTAACTCTGCAACTTCCCTTAGACCGGGTGGTACATCTGGAAGGGAATTTGAGTGAGAGAAGGGACTTTCCTCGAAAGGAATTTTGTAACCCTCGGATATGATCGACTGTACCCATCTGTCTTGAGTGAGGGAACGCCAGGCTTCTGGGTACAGCGATAGTCTTCCCCCGACTGCCTCCAAGGATGGACAGTCGGGCAACATCTCAGGGATGCTGAAAGGGCTTGTCAGAGAGAGGCTCTCTGCTTCCCTGGTTCTGTGGACCCCCTCTGCCTCTAGAGCGGCGTCTGTTATTATTACCCCCTCTGCCTCTAGGGGTAAACTAACCACGTGTATCCGGCGTGACTCCTTGGGATTTGCGGAACCACATCTTTCCACCCTTCTGTCCTTTAGGGTAAGGTCTAGAAGGGGTGGAAAAACGGACCCCTACGGCAGAAAGATTCTTGCTGTCCTGTTCACACCTGGTCAATGTATCCTTCACTTGAGGGCCAAACAAAGCTGACCCATCAAAGGGAGAATTTGTGAAGGACGCCTTAAAGGGATCTGCAAAATTACAGAGCCGCATCCAGGCTTGGCGTCTAAGAGCCACCCCTGTACCTGCGGCTCTACTCGCTCCATCTGCTGCATATGATATCAGTCGCATGGAGGAGTTAGCAATAGAATTAAGGATTCCTAGCTGCGAAGCAATTTTTTCTTGAGCCCCTGCAGCTGTGGGATCCTGTACTACTTCACCTAGTTCCTTAAGGATGTCCCTTTGGAGTCTGGTGAAGTGACATAAGTAGTTCAGCGCATAGCAAAGGTCGCTGAAGAGAACATCCACTTACCATACCTATCCATGGTCCTAGAATCCTTATCAGGAGGATGGACAGGTACGGAAGGATCTGCAAGTTCCTTCTTAGTGGCAGCCGCCACCACCATGGCATCAGCAGGGACACCTTTCGTAAGGAATTGCTTTTCCGAAGGGGCAGTAATAAATTTAGACGGCCTCCTAGGAACTGGCTCTACAGAGTCAGGAGCAGCCCAAGCCTTTCGAGCAATAACCTCCATAAGGGGTCGAAAGGCGGAGATACCCAGGAGGTGGAGGGCCGAGATCCAAACGCCTCTAGGTATACCGACTCATCCTCAGAGGGATTTGTGGAGGACCAGTTTCCCCTCTGTTTTAGGAGTTCTAGGATGTCTGAAAAGGAGACATCCTCAGAGGGGATCTTGGGGATCCCTCCGACTCATCTAAGTCGGTATCTGAAGTGATAGACTCAGGGAGTCTAGGTGTTTCCTCTTACAAATCCTCTTGCGCGGAGGATCTCCTGACTGATCAGGAGAATCCTCGGAAGAGGGGGTTATTCCCAGTGGGGAAACCTGAGGCGGAGGATCTCTGGGTCCGGGAGCAAGAGAGATGGCAGAGATATCGACAGGCACAGTAGAGGGAGGAGCTAAGGGAATAGACTGCTGGCTGAGCCCAGTGGCCAGCACACTCTTCATCACCTCAAGGCCCCTCCCAGGGAGGTCCGAGAGAACCCATTCCGAAGAAACCGGAACTCCAGGGCCCACCGAAAGGGAAGGCTCCGAGGCAGATGTCGGAGCCGAGCTCACCAAGGCCGAGGCTCCAAGGGGAAGAGTGGGGTCGGACAAGGGTCCGATGCCACTCACCCCTCGGAGGAGACCAGGAAGCCCGACCACCGAATCCCTCTAAGGAAGGTCTCGAAGAGGAGATAAGAGTAGATGCCGAGGGTGCAGAAGGGGGGGTATCCGCCCCTCAGCCATAGCAGAAACTACCCCGAAGACTCCAGCTCCAAACTCTGAGGTAGAGTTGAAGGAGGAACTTCAAGAGGGTGTGGACTAATAGTCGTCTGTTGAGACGGACTATGCAGCATCTGGGCCAGTGCCTGTGATTTCAATAATCTACTGACCACCCTCTCTAAATCATGGTCAGAAAGCCTGGATGACCTAGATGATCGGCTCCGATGGCTCCGTTCCGAGAAGAGAGGTGAGGCCGGAGCCGAGAGTATCGGTTCCAAGGAAGGGGACCTGGACCTCTTCCTCGAAGGAACCATCGGAGCCGAAGAAAAGTACAGTTTTGTACCTACCATAAATGTAGATGTCCGAGAGGTATGCATCTGCAGTCCTAACAAATGGGGTTTCCTGGCCTCAGGCAGCCCTTCGGTCGGCCGGATTCCAAAGTCTGGGTCTGGCCTCGGCTGGTGTCGCACTTCACCCGACGTCATAGCTGCAGTTCTTCGGGTATAAAGGCATCAGCCGACGCCATTTTCCTCAGTGTTTCTTGCCCCAGATGCCAGATGCCCTCTAGGAAGGCTAAATTTGGATAAATGCAAATGATTCCAAACAACATAGAGCAAATAGAAATAACCATGTATGTACATATATACAAACAAATACACCATAATAGATTCCCCCAGCTAGCTACAAGATGGGCAAATACCCTAGGAGTACCACAGAGGGGAAGGAGGGTGGGTAATCCTGACTGCAGATGCATACCTCTCGGACATCTACATTTATGGTAGGTACAAAACTGTACTATGTCCTTCAAGGATGCATCTGCAGTCCTAACAAATGGGTAGAATACCATAGCCAAACTGGGGGAGGAGGCCCTAACAAGATTATGGTGTAGTTAAGATCCCTTGCAACACAGCAGTGGCAACACCTGCTCGGGATCTGGAGTATAAGGGTAGATTATAATGCTTGGCAAATGTATGCACGGAGCTCCAAGTAGCAGTCTCTAAAATGTCTTTTGTAGCCACTCCTCGTAAAAAAGCTGTAGTAGTGGCTGTAGCCCTTGTGGAGTGAGGTCTGATATTTTCTGGAGTTGCCTTTCCATGATAAGAATAACAAAATCTAATGCAATTTCCTATCCATTTAGAGATTGTCTGTTTTGAAATTGCTTTTCCTTCCATTCCTGTGGCATATGCTACCAGAAGCTGGTCAGTTTTTCTATTGTTCTTGGTTCTGTCCAGGTAGTAGCACAATTGCCTATGCACGTCCAAGGTATGCAGCAGTCTTTCTCCCCTGTTCTGTGGGTTGGGGAAGAATGCAGGTAGGTGGATTGCTTGGTTTAAAGATACCCTGGAGACCACCTTTGGCATAAAGGTAGGATTAGTTCTCATGGACACTCTATCCTGATGGAAGATAAGGAAGGGTTGCACTGCCATTAATGCCTGTAGTTCAGAAACCCTTCTTGCTGAAGTGATTGCAAGCAGGAAAGCAGTTTTCCATGATAAGTACTGTAATTCTGCTGTTGCTGCTGGTTCAAAAGAGGGGAGTGTCAATTTTTCTAGCACAAAGTTCAAGTCCCATGTAGGCAATGGTGGCTTCCTTGGTGGCTTTACATTTTTGATTCCTCTCAGAAACTGCCTGAGTAGAGGATGAGAGAAGACTGGAGGATCCATGTTGTATTCTGCTGAAATAGCTGACGCATGAATCTTAATGGAAGAGTAGGACAAGCCATTGTGGAAAAGCTCTGCTAAGTATTCCAGGATGTTAGCTATGTTTACCAGTGCTACATTCTGCCCTTTTGCTGCACTCCAAAAGAGAAATCTTTTCCATTTCGCTGAATAAGTTTTCCTTGTTGAGGGTCTGCGAGCTTCCAAGATAATGTCCTTAACCCTTTGGGATAAATCTGGGTTATTTTGTCTTATGCAATGCTCCAAGCAACTAGCTGCAGTGTTTTCAGGTTCGGATGCAGGGTTTTGTAGTTGCTCTGTGTTAGCAGTAAAGGAACCAAGGGTAGAGGCCATGCGAGTTCCCGAGACATACTCCTCAGTAGTGGGTACCAGTGCTGTCTCGGCCAGTCTGGAGCTATTAGGATGATCCTTGGGTGGTCC
This sequence comes from Protopterus annectens, assembly GCF_019279795.1. Classification (NCBI taxonomy): domain Eukaryota; kingdom Metazoa; phylum Chordata; order Ceratodontiformes; family Protopteridae; genus Protopterus; species Protopterus annectens. Next base: position 1,164,828,113 of record NC_056731.1, read on the forward strand.
TCTTTGATCTTCAATAGCACCTTGTGTATCAGAGGAAGAGGAGGGAATGCATATGCTGTCAGGTTTTTCCAGCTGAAAGATAGGGAGTCCACCTTCCAAGCAAGTGGGTGGTATGTCCTTGTGCAGAATTTTTTCAATTGGTGATTGTGTGGGGATGCGAATAAGTCTATTTCTGGTAGTCCCCATTTCCTTGTGATGGATTTGAAGATGTCTGGATGCAGCATCCATTCGTGGGCATCCGTGGTAGTCCTGCTTAAGATGTCTGCTAGTATGTTTTGTTTTCCTGGCACAAATATTGCCTTGAGCTGTATGTTTAGGCTTAGGGCCACATTCCAGAGATCCATTGCCATCTGGCATAGAGGATATGAATGTGTGCCTCCCTGTTTGTTGATGTACCACATAACTGTGGTGTTGTCCGTCCTTATCAGTAATTGCCCCTGTTGAAGAAACGGTCTGAATGCTTGAATTGCCAGTTTTACTGCCAGCATCTCTTTTTGGTTTATGTGTAGGTTTAGCTGGTCTTGAGCCCATAAGCCTTGAATGCACTTGTCCAGCATGTGTGCGCCCCAACCAAGGTATGAGGCGTCTGTTGTGATAGTCTGGCTTGGTTGAGGGCTGTGGAAGGGCAGTCCTTTGTTCAATTGACAGGCCTGAGCCCACCATCGGAATTCTTGTTTCAGACATGGAATTATTGGAATTTGGGTTTCTAGGCTGTGCTTGTGCTGAGACCATAAATTCCTGAGGTACCATTGCAACTTCCTCATATGTAGTCTGGCATGTAGGATCAATATTATGCAGGATGCCATGTAACCCAGGGCTTGCAGGACTTTCCTTGCTGTCAGCTGGTTCTGCGTTGTTAATGCCAAGAAGTAGAGTGGAAGCTGCTTTTGTTTTTCTGCTGTGAGGGATGCCATTTGATTTGATGTGTCTAGTTCTGCACCCAAGAAGGTTATCCTTTGGGATGGCAACAGCCTTGATTTTTTTATATTGACTGTGTATCCCAAGGCTTGCAGTAGATGAATGACCCTTTTCAAGTCTTTTGTTAATTTGTTTTTGTTGTCCGCTTGTAACAGGCAATCATCCAGGTAAGGGTAAATTTGAATTCCCTGAAGCCTGCAATGAGCAATTACTGATGCCAGGCATTTCGTGAATACTCTGGGCAGTAGATAAGCCAAAAGGCAATGCTGAGAATTGATAATGCTCTGATCCTGCAAGAAATCTGAGGTATCTTCTGCAATTTGGTCGTATGGGGACGTGCAGGTATGCCTTCTTGAGATCTAGAGTTACCAGCCAAGACTCCTTGCCCAGCATGGGAAGAAGCTGCTGTAGAGTCAGCATTTTGAATTTTGGGACAATGAGGTATGTGTTCAGAGCGGACAGGTCTAGAATAGGTCTCCATTGATTTTCCTTCCTTGGCACCAGGAAAAGTCTGGAGTAAAATCCTTGCCCTTGTTCTATAGATGGTACCTTTTCTATAGCTCTCATCCTTTTTAAGTTGTCTATTTGTTCTAGAGCGTTTGCCATTTGATTTGGAGGTAGGTTTGGCATTCCTCTCTTCCTTGGTAGAGTATGGAAGTGAAACCTGTAACCTTTGTCTATTGTCTGTAAAATCCATTTGTCTCCTGTAATGCAATGCCAGTTTGCTGAAAATAAGGCTAGCTTTCCGCCTAAGGGTGCTTCTAGTTGTTCCCTGGTAGGCGGCTTCAGAGCCAAGTCACTGTGATTGTCCTGTGGAAGTGGTAGTGGCTGGGTCTGCAGCAGTACTTTGCTGGTTGTTAGGCTGCCACTGACGTCCCCTGTAGGCACCTCTGGATTGTCCTCTGCCTCTTGTGCGCCTATTCCTGCCTCTCTGTGCTCTGCTGGTGTCTGGAAAGGACCAATTCTTGGAAGGCCAGTTCCTGCTAAACCTTGGAGACTGGACCTGTAAGAAATCCTTGACTGTCTGGATAGATTTTGCTTTCTCTTCCACCTTCTTCAGCACTTGCTGTGCAGGAGAGCCAAACAAATTGTGTTTATCCATGGGAGCATCTAGGAGCTTTGATTTTACATGGTCTGGTAAGGACTGCTCTTTTAACCATGCATGCCTTCTGATCACTGTACTAGTCATAGCTGATCTAAAGGAGGCCTCCAGTGCATCACAGCCGCATTTTAAGGAATGATTACTGACCTGCTGTATGTTATGTACCATTTCCTGAAGTGACTTCCTGTCTAAAGGATCAGGAGAGGACAGCTTTTTAGATAACTGATCTAACATAAATTCCTGATACTGAATCATGTGGAATTGACAGTTTAAGGCCCTAGCCGAAAGAGTAGCAGAAGTATAAACTTTTTTACCCCATCTCTCCAAGGCCCTAGATTCCCTTTCAGAGGGGAGTGGGTTTTTGGCAGAGGTAGCTGCTACAGCCTTGGGGCCCTGTGAAATAGTTTCAGGATCTGCCAAAGGAGCCTTATACAAGTGATTATGTGTGTCCGGAACCCTGTAGTATCTGTCGGGCTTAGCAGGGGCCGGAGGTAGTGAATCAGGAGCAGTACAAGCATCATTAAATGCATCATCCACAACTGTAAGTACTGGAGGAATGGCTAAAGGCCTATGCTGTGGCAAATGCAAGAAAGTCCTAAGCCTTTTCCTAGAGTCTGAGAAATCCTGGCCCTGCCATTGAAATTGTTCCCTCATAGCATGCAAGGTTTCCCCAAAAGAAAATTCCTCAGGAGGAGAGGCAGAAGGAATGGAATCCTCTGCATCAGAGTCCTCATATGGAGAATAAGGGCCCTCCGGGGGGTTTGTATTTTCTGATTCATCTGAGGAGTAATCAGTGGAAACTGGCTCAGGGGGTTCTGCTCTAGGTCTCTTCTCTGGAGGGGGTTGAGAGGCCCTATCAGTGTGAGACTGGGATCCCCTGATCAAAGAAATGAGATCCTCTGCTAGACTAAGCATTTGAGTACTGGAGCTAGGCCTGTGTGAGGGGGCTTTAGTAGGCAAGGCCTTGGAAGTTTTAGCTGCTTTAGCCCTAGCAAAGGCCTTAATTGACATGGATGCAGGGGGCCTAGCAGCTCCACGTGCAGGAGTCGATACATCTAGGGGAATAGTATCTGATAAATCCTGAGAAACAGTAAGACCAGGTGGAATTTCAGTAGCAGATTCAGCTATGTTGGAGGAGGCCTCGGTAGTAGGAGGCATGCTTTCGGCCGAAGGAAGAACCGCAGACTCGGTTTCAGCCGAAACCGAGGCACTCGCGGTTGGCTTAACCGCGGTTTCGGCCGAAACCGCGGACCGCGAGTGTCGGTCCTTTCCCTTACGTTTTTTAGCTAAATGTGAAGTCGGAGTCTCCGACGGCATGATATAAGCAAAATCGGAGCCGAAAAACTCCTCTGCAAACTCCGACCGGCGTCTAAGCGTCCGTCGGTTGAAGGAAGCACAGGCTAAACAAGCTGCTACATCGTGGTCTGGGCCTAAACAAGGTAGGCAGTAAGAGTGGAAGTCTTTATGAGGTATTTGTTTCCCACAAGTTAAACAGTTATTCACTTTTTCTGACATCGGCTGAGGCAAGAAAGAGTCCCCAACGGGGTACTTAGCTTTTTAGAAGTCTTCGGTAGTAGTAATCTCTGGATCTGACCGACCGGCACTTGCGAACAGCTTCTGCTTCGGGCGCCACGCGGCAAGAAAGACTGAGGAAAATGGCGTCGGCTGATGCCTTTATACCCTAAGAACTGCAGCTATGACGTCGGGTGAAGTGCGACACCAGCCGAGGCCAAACCCAGACTTTGGAATCCGGCTGACTGAAGGGCTGCCTGAGGCCAGGACAACCCATTTGTTAGGACTGCAGATGCATCCTTGAAGGACATCCATAGATGCAGTCGGAGCCAAGGACTTTTCGGCTCCGACAGAAAGCCTCGATGCATCGGCTCCAGCCAGAGCCGATACAGACATAACAGTAACGGTGTCGGAGCCGGTCGGCGCCGACACCGAAGCCTGAGCCACATGGTGGTCGGAGCCAGTCGGAGCCGACACCGATGTGACTGAAACAGTATCGGCACAGATAGCCATCGGTGCCGAAGGTTTTTGCAAACCAGGATCGGCTCCAGCCGGAGCCGATCTCGACTCCGAAGGAGTCGGAACCGAGGCCGCAGGCTTGGACACAGAAGCCTGGGCCTTGGAAGACTTTGAAGTCCTGCTCGGAGCCGATTTAGCGGAGAGCCCTCCGGTTTAGAAGACCCTTAAAATCAATTTATTCCTCCTCTCCTGCAGGACTCTCTGGCTAAAGGAATGACAAATCGCACAGGAGTCCTGCAGGTGGAGAGGTCCCAGGCAATATAAACAAGAAGTGTGACCGTCTGTCAGAGACATCTTCTGACAGCACGAGTCACACTTCTTAAAGCCTGAGACCCTCTGCTCTTTGGACATAGTGGACAAACTCAGAACCACACAGTCCCAAACAAACAACTAAACTATAGTTGAAAAAGTAAAACCTCAACACACACACACACCCTGACAGGGGGGGGATGGGAGGGAAGAAGGCCTGACTAAAAAATTAAGGGGGAAGTATAATTTTAGTCAAAAAAGGGCTTAATATAAACTAAAAATGTTAGATATTAAGTTTAAAAGTGAAAAGGGGCTAAAAACAGTTTAATATAAAACACTTACCAGGAGCTGGTAAAAGGAGGACCTCATCAGCGAAGCGGCAAACGAGATCTGGGTACTTACCGCCTTGCATCATGGGATATGGGGCTGCCTCGAGCTGGTAAAAGTGACTCTCGAGCTTAGCAAAGTGCCGAGTCGGAGCCGAGGATCGTCTCCGAACCCATCAAGCAAGAATGAAGGCGAGATTGACAACTTAACATCTTGTATTTTATGTTAAATTGATTCATTATATGAATGAACAATGGTTTTAAATATGTATGTACCTTTAAATATTTTGGAGGGAAACTGGTTTGTGCTGATTAGGTATGGTATAAAAACTGAGTCTTTTATTAAGTGTTATGATGTGTCTGAGGAAGTAATATTTTATGAAAGTGCTTACACAGTATATTTTTGTGGAATTGGAATAATAAACAGACTTGTGGAATCTTTAACAGTGTGCCTGTCTCCATACCTTGGGATTTTTTCTGATATATATATAGGTTCAGGGTTTTTAGGTTCATCTTCATAGGCTATCTGCCAAGGGCATTTAGCCTAGCCCATAGTTATGTGGCTTGGCTTTTTTCACCAATAGGAAAACTATGCCTATCTAAAACTATATATCTATATATATGTATATGTATATAATTATATAATGATGAACCACGGACTAGTGGATAGCCAGACTTTTTTTTCACCGAAAGCAGAATATAAGCAACTTGTTTCTGTATGAATGTTACGTTTGTTAAAGGCTGTAGATAAACTATCACGTGCAAGGCAACAGAAGAAGAGAGTCTGGACATTTGACTGTCAACTGTCCTAAAAATGGTGTTAACTTTTTGTGGATATGGACCATACTATATTTTCTTGTGTACTCTCTTACACTAAATATAAAGTAACTAGGTGTCTTTTGATGGACTCCCCCTTTTGAGGAGTATATACTTGTTAAAAATGTTCTTGTAGAGCATACCGTCACAAATGAATATCACATGTGTACAAACAAGCAAACACAATCAAAACAATGAAGAGAAGAGGTGTATGACATGATGTTCATTCTTTAAGACTGCTTACTAAATTGCCAAGCAGCTAAAGTCACATAATACACCAATCCCTTTAATACTAAAATCCATTTCAAGGCAACATCCTATAAAGTTCACAGGCCTACATGTGATATCATCGTCTTTTAAAGAACAGACTTTTTTAATAAAAAAATAATATGCAGCACATTATACACACTATACTACACCTCATATGCAATATAACACCACATACTAATACTGTTAACTAGTTGATGAAGACATCTGTCAGCACTTACAGATTATGTACCATCACTATATAGGTTAATAGGTGTGTACTACTCTAATGGCCCTTGGACGTTTACAAGCCTAGCCATAGGATTACCCTGGCATAGTGCCACCCAACCTTAGTTTTCAGTGCCTCTGTCAAGTAGAACTACTGGAGTTATCCCAGGGGTGAATTTTCTGTTTCCCATCCATTCATCAAGATTTCTCCTGAAGAGGGTCAGCGAGGTGCTCTGCTTGATATTTATGGGAAGTCTGTTCCATAGCATGGGCAGTCTCTGGGTTATGAACCTGTCCCACCAGCATGTTCGGTTAACTGTGGTAATGAGGTTGAGGTCTCTAGAGCATATAGTGTGGAGGGATTGGGATTTCTTTACATGTAGCATTTCTAAGAGAGCTGGAACAGACATGGCTTTGTAAGTCAAGCAGAGACCGCCTCTAAGTAGGCAATATGAGACAGAGAACTGTTGGAGTTTTTTTGAGTCTGTCCATACAAGACAAGTGTTTAAGACCTAGGATCCTCTTTGTGAGGTACTTTTGCGGCTTCTCCAGTTGTTGCAGGTGTCTAGTGAGGTACATGCCAAATAGGGCATTGTATTCGATGACTGGTCTAATGAGGGAAGAGTAGAGGAAGTCAATGACCTCTTTCTTCCCGAACGTAAACCCCTTAGTAATGTGATGTGCCACATAGAAAGACTTTCTGATCACAGTGGTGATCAAAAGAGAGGTTGCTGTCAACCTGTGCAGACAGATCTCTTATAACGCCTTCTGTGTTCAGTGGACTACCATCAATGTGGTAATTCATGGGAACCGGGTTTTTCCCAAAGGGGATGACGACACATTTTTTGGCATTGAGCTTAAGGCCATGGTTCTGACACCAGTCGTTGGTCTCAGTGAGCCCATTCTGTAGGATATCAACATCACTTGGGGAGTTAATAATAGCTCCCAACTTGCAATTGTCTGCGAACTTTGTTTGCCAGAGTCCCTTCGTTTTGGCCTGGACTTCAGAGAAGTAGATACCAAACAGGAAAGGACCCAGGACCAAACCCTGTGGGTCTCCACTCGTGACTTGTTGGCAGTCTGACTTGGAGTAAGCTATCACACTGTGGGTTCTATCTGTCAGCCAGTTTGCAACCCACCTAAAGATATAGGGGTTGATGCCAAGCTTAGTGAGTTTTTCTATGATTTCTGAGTGGGGAATGGTATCAAAAGCCTTGGCCAGATCAAGGTAGGCTGTATGAACCACCTTGCCTTCATCCACACCTCTGGTGACTGACTCAAAAAAGTTGACCAAGTTGAGCAGGCATGATCTACCCTTCACAAAACAGAACTGTGTGGGATTCAGAGTTTGGAGATTCCCTATATCCTTGTTTATTAGGTCAATGATGCATTCCACAGCTTTGCATATCAGACTTGTCAGGCTAATGGGGCGATGATTTGAAGGAGAGGGGTGTAGTTAATTAGGGTAGAGTACAAATCTGATGATGTCAGGGGTGGGTGAGAAAAGGGGTAGGGTAAGGGAGCAGAGCGAGTCCGAGCGCAACAAGGGCTAACGGGAGTTCGGCTATACCCTTAGTTGTGGTAATGCACAAAAAAAAAATCAGTGAGTGAAATTATCCAGTAGAGAGGTATTTCAAGGAGAAGAGAGACAGGGAAGAGAACAATGAAAACAGACCTAATTCACAGAGACAGGTTGGGAAAGTGAGAAGCAGGTAGCAGGAATAAAGCTAGTACAGAGTGCAGGCTCAAATACAACTGAAACACAACAGTAACTGAAGGGAAATAATACAGCGAAAAAGGAGTTAGAGAGACAGAAATAAGAAGTGAGGCTGGGCAGTAAGCAAGCCAGGTATAGCTGGGCTTGGGAGGGGGAAAAAAATCAAGAAAAAAATATTTTAGTAAAGGCTGTAGATGTACAGAAAGGGCAGAGACAGAAATAAAGGGGCTAGGGGCAGGCTGCTGGTTCTGGTATTATGGAAATCACTGTACTCTTTCTTTAGTTTGCTGTTCTTATAACAAAAAGAGTTAAAGCAATTAATAATGAAGGGAAATTAGAGTAATACAGGTTAATGAACACAGAAACGGTTCGTAGGCTGCTTTTATAATATGGCTTATGGAGCTATATCACTTCTCTTTTATGAATTTGATTTTTGAATATATTACATGTGTACCATTTCTTGAATTTGTTTAGACATGCTAGACTAGTAAAGAAAACTACAAGTCTGTTATTTTACACTTTGTGATCCTTAAATGTGATTTAGTATTTTATTCAACATACCTTTATGTATCTGAGTGGACTGAATGATGTTGCTACTTTTAAACAATAACCCTTGTACACAAGAATGTTCTCATGGTTTGGGAAGTATAAACGAACATTTGAAGTGACATAGGACTGTCTTGCTAACTCATCAATTACTGTACTTTGCAGTCAGTGTAGGGCAAAGGTTTCCTTTGTGATGACTGTAAACCCTTACAGCTTGTCATAGGACATAGTACAGATACAGTATAAGGAACTTCAAAATTCTTCTCTATTAAATCTTCCTTTCATTTTTACATCAAAGCTTTATTTAGCTTATCAGCTAAAGGCATTAGTATTCTTGGTTTAAAATGAAATCTGCAAATCATTTTATCCTCAAAAGACAGTAATGTTCCCCAGAACCTTGCTGGAACTTTATGAATTGTACTTTGTAACACATTTTAAAAGTAGTTTGTTATCAGACTCCATAATGACTCTTTTTAAAAAGACATTGACATGGAATTTCTAACGAAACTTATGGCCAACCTCTTCATTTCAATTACAACACAGTATGTTTGGGTATCAGTGAAAGCTATTAACCCAGAAAATACAGGTATGCTTTCTTGTAGTACAGCTGGTGCCTGCTTACAGCATAATGGGTTGTATCACTCCATAAAATTTTGATGTAGGAACTTCAGGAACTAAACTTTTTAAGCATTTCAAAGCTTCTCTTTTGCTCCACTGACTAAAAATTAAGAAACATTATAAGCTAAGTTTCGTAAGAGGTACTATTGCATCTAAAAAGTTTGAAATAAACATAAAAAGGTACTATATCATAACAAGGAATACAATAACAAATTACTTACACAAGGTACCTGCCCATCAACAACTGTTCTAACCAGCTGTATCAGGTCTGAGAATATCAGCAGTCAAAATATGACCATCTCCTTCAATGTTACTTCTTTTAATTTTTACACCTGTTCTGTAACACCTTAGCAGCACTAATGACACACAGACCACGCTCATGTTTAAAAGAATCCTAGTCTAAAAGATCATTAATTATACTGACATCATCTTCCAGCCCTTCAGTCATCTCTGATGTTACCCTTTAAAACATTTTAGCTGATGTGATTACAAAAGTCAACCTTGGAGATCTGTACCTACAAAAGGAATATTAAATGTACACAGCTATAGCTAGTCTCATCTACTGTAATCTGTCAGAATCCTTGCGTAGCATCAAACACTGAAAATAACTTAGCATAAGGCACAGCAGCAGCAATCACTACACTAATCATATGAAGACAATAAAGCTTCAGGTCATGAGAAGCCTTACTTATTTGCAGTTTGTCCTGCTTCCCAATTGTTTTAGCTGTTTAAGAAGCATACTTCTCAAGTCTTATTGATTTACTTCTACTTTCAGCACTTTTTAGCAGTGCTGATACTGAACTCACTAGTCATGTCTGCATTTTTAGATGAAAATAGATCAGTTTTCTAAGCCCCATGACTATGGGAATTGACACAGGGTGGCACACAAATGTGCAAACTGTCCCTTACAATACTACACTTTTTGACTTCTACCTCTAAGATTATTAGCTTTACTGTTCTTTAGCCTTACTTCTGCAGCTAAATGTATTACTCAGTAAAACCGTCTAACTGCACAGTATGAATTCTCTTAATCATGGAAATGTGTGACAAACATAACCATGTCTAGCTGCTCTGAACCTTTCAACAAGAACAATACTTGAAATAATAGCCTACATTTTCCGCCCTTACAATCAAGTCAAATCTGCCATATATGCTTAATTCTGTGCCATGTGCATATCAGAAGAGGGAATGGAGACTTGTATGCAGAGAGTCGATGCCTCAAACACAGATTCAGAGGAGGTATACATTTTATATGAAAAAAGCCAAGAAAGATACCAGTAACCTACAGCATTAAGTAATGCAGACTACAAGGTATTAATGAAAAGTACACAAATGTATTTAAAGGTATTTTCTACATATTTTAGAAGACAAGTATGGCTTACATAAAGGATGGGATGCTATACCTCTACTGTTATTAATAAAGGAGTCTGTGGACTGTACTGTAAAGGAAGGAGGAGAATGCAGTAATATGATATATACAAAGCTTATGACAGTGTGACTACAAATGACAACTTAGACATTACTGGGAACATGGTTTGAATATTGGATTGATTTTCTTCTTTTTTAAAGTAGACTATACTTTTCCTCTACAGTTGTTACTTTTAATTAATTTTAGGTCTCTTTACTACAGAAGTATTAAGACACATGGAATACTGTTAAACGAGGAAAGGACCAGAGGCTAGTTACAACCCTCAATTAAGTATGAATCAATAATAAAGCAAAATCATGTATGGGACACAGTAGAAAAAATAAAGAATACAAAAAATTTATTTTTCCAATTAAGTTATTTAACTGGGTGAATATATATCCTGGCACTTTTGTGACTTCTCCAGTTCTGAAGAAGTCTTGTTTTAGACATAAGTGCTTAACTAGAAAATACATTTTTTTTGTATTCTTTTTTCCCCACTGTGCCCTATATGAGGTTTTATTTTTTGCTACTTTTACACGGGCTGAAGTTTGGTGGTTTTATTCATTTTAAGTATGAATTTAGAAGAAAGATTAGGTTGTGGAATGTGAATACTGGGTATAATTACACTAACAAAACAGTAGGGTGTAGTATAACCATAAAGGAATGTAACTGGCTGGAAGAATCTGGGAAATACAACCATGCTTTATATAAAGGATGAGATCAAAACAAATAAAAATAAGTCCTTAATATTTTCTTTTGTGGATTGTTCGATATATAACTATCATAGCAGAGATGAAGTACAGAAGTGTCTGGGAAAGTGGGAAAAATATATAGTTGTAAAAGCTGCTGTCTTAAAGGAAAATAAAGATCATGATCATAATCATGCTACTTTTTAACATGTAATACGGAAGAAAGGCTGTTGGGAATGGATTGCTGAGAAGCTGATTTACCATGAATTTCAAAAATAATTTAATGATTTAACCCATGTACAAAAATAGGAAAAGGGGTTGAGGATACATGGATTTACTATGAAAATACATCTCAATATACACACTGTAATTTGGACACAATACTGCTTATACTTTGCAAAACTTGAAAGATGTGCTGATGTTTTATTTAAAATACTACACGAAAATGAAGTGTTTTTGTAATACAGATGTATATTATGACAGGTGTGATGATTTGTTGAAGTTAATTTTATATATACCTTTTCTTTTTCTTTACTACAATGTCTTTTAATTTTTTTATATATATATACCAGTCTGGAGCTACAACTTAGGCAGATGGGACCACAGTTTAATGTCTTATCTGAAAGACAGCACCACAGGAGCAAGTAGTGCACCAATGACCCCCTCCCTGCCACACACACACACGCGTGCTGCACTACATTGTCAGGACTGGAACACGAATCCAAGCACTAGGTGTGGTGATGAGACCCACACCCTTCTACTTTTCCTAACATCAAAGGCAACTGTGCTATGTGCTAAGCCACTGACACTGCTCATATATACATGAAAGGGAAGTTATCAACTCGGTGGAGGAACATTGGGAGGAGCGGAAAATGAGACAATCATACTAGATGCAACAAGAGAGTCATGGGCAATACTACCTCACCATACATATAAAGGTAAAGAAGAAAGACCACTGGTCCACCGACCATGATTAATGCAGCCGGTTCTGATGCTTCCTAGCTTTTCTTTTTATTGAAGGCTCACCTTAATCCATCTGATGACCTTCACTCCACCTCCCCCTTTGATAGAATATCAACACCCTGTACAATAAATTAGAAGTTATGTACTTACCATAACGTTCCATCTGAGTAGGTAAACTTCATTTGTCAGCAACCTATGGGTTATCGGATCCATATCGGATCCGAGCCGGCAGCTTCCAACAGCAAAGATCCGAGCTCCAGGCTCCTCCCCTTACCCATAATTCCGTTATCCCTTCCTGACCTCAGATCGAGTTTGCTTATCCATAAACCATACCAAGAACCACCTCCCTACTCTAACCTGGAAACAGTCCGCCATTTCAGCAGGAGACCCTTGAACATCCATATAGGTTAGGGGGATGGAGGGAGGGACGGTTGCTGACAAATTAAGTTTACCTACTCAGATGGAATGTTATGGTAAGTACATAACTTCTAAATCTGAAGTAGTTAACTTCATTTGTCCATCAACCTATGGGACAGAGTCCCCAGCTACCTGATTCTTGGGAGGTCCTCATGGAAGGATGTTCCGGAGCACTGCAGAGCCAAAGGATGCTCTCCCGCTGGAAACAATATCCAACTTGTAATGATTTATAAATGTATGAGATGAAGCCCAAGTGGCTGCTGAACAAATGTCATCCAACGACACCCTAGATCGAAAAGCCGCAGAGGTAGAAATTGATCGGGTAGAATGGGCATGGACTCCTTGAGGTGTAGGCTGGCCCGAACTCTCATATGCCAAAAAAATACATTGGGAAATCCATCTGGACAATGTGACTTTTGATACAGGTTTTCCCAAAGAGGACTTGGCAAAGGATACAAAAAGCTGGTCTGATTTCCTGTGATCAGCTGTCCTGTGCAAATAGAATCTTAGTTGCCTATGTACGTCTAGAGAGTGTAACTTTTATTCACCTTAGTTCTGATAATTTGGGAAGAAGACTGGTAAATTAAGAGATTGATTGATTGATATTAGACTCCAATGCAATTTTGGGCAGAAAGGAGGGGTTGGTCCTTATAGCGACTCTATCTTTGTGGAAGACCAAATACGGTGGCTTGGCGCAAAGGGCTTGAAGCTCTGAGACCCTTCTGGCCGAAGTTATGGCAACAAGAAAAGCCATCTTCCAAGATAAGTATTTCAGATCCACCGAAGTTGCAGGCTCAAAGGGAGAAGCTGTTAGAGACTGAAGTGCAAGAGTTAAATCCCAAGGAGGGACTGCATCTTTTACCGCAGGTCTTAGTAGGAAAGTGCCTTTTAGGAAGGCCTTACATAATTTGGACAAAGTCAAAGGGCCGAGATCACCGCCAACATGATGAGAGATTGCGGCCAACTGAACTTTGACCTCAGAAGAGCTAGCACCTTGGTCAAATAACCCTGACAGAAAATCTAGAACTGCTGGCAACGGAGCTGTAAATGGATCCAGGTTCCGATGCTCCGCCCAAATAGAAAAACGCTTCCATTTACTATTATAGATTCTTCTAGTAGATGGCTTGAGAGCGGCTACTAGAATAGACTTGACGGAGGACGAGATACCGGGAGTCCTAGCTATCACTGGAACTGGATCAACCAAGCTGTGAGCTTGAGGTTGTCAGGCCTGATGGCTGAGAGATCAGATCTGGGATGGGATCTAGAATCTATGGGAGATTCACTAGATGAGACCATAGATATGGGAACCAAGCTTGACGAGGCCAGAATGGGGAAATGAGGATTATTCTGCTCCCCAACAGTCTGGCTTTCTGTAAAAACTTTAGCATCAGGGGCAGAGGAGGGGAAGCATAAAGTAGACCGGGTGGCCAAACATGCACCAGAGCGTCCCTGGGGGATTCCCCGGGTGGGGGAATTAGAGCGAAGTAATCGCTGCACCTTGTGTTCGAAGGAGAGATGAAAAGATCGCAACGAGGTTGACCCCATTTGGAGAAGATTTGCTTAGCTACTTTCAGATTCAGAGACCACTCGTACGGTGACAGGATGGATCGACTCAGTCTGTCTGCCAAAATGTTGGACAGTCCCGGAATGTGCGTCGCTATGAGAAAGTGGTTGGTGGATGTAGCCCATTTCCACACTCTCATGGCCTCCCGACAAAGTGGATAGGACCTGGTTCCCCCTTGTTTGTTGATATACCAGACGACCGACATGTTGTCTGTCTGGATCGCAACTGTCCCCAAGGGAAGAAGGCTTTGAAGTGCTTGCAACGCCAAAAGCACCGCTCTCATCTCTAGGACAATGATATGCAATGAGGTCTCTGAATGGTTCCACGTGCCTTGGACGGTCCTGCCCAAGCAGTGCCCTCCCCCCACCCGAGGCGAGAGGTGCCCGTGGTCACTGTGGCTAGAGGAGGGGACACAGAGAAGGGGCGCCCCTTCTGGAGGTCCTGGGACTGGAGCCACCATAAGAGGGCTTTCCTGCACACCCTGCTGAGAGGAACGGGAAAGTTCAGGGGATGTAGCAGCAAGGACCACTGGACTTTTAAGGTCCATTGAAGAACTCTCATGTTTAAGCGTGCCATGGGTAGTAGGTTGATGGTAGCCACCATCGAACCTACAGCCCTCAAGGTCAATTCCGCAGGGGGAGCTGGGGATTGTAGAAGGGCCAGTACATGGAGTTTCAGAGTTTGTAGCCGGTCCGGAGTCAAGAAGGCTAGAAGCTGGTTGGTGTTCAATCTGGCTTCGATGAAATCTAGGATTTGAGTGGGAAGAAGGAAAGATTTTCCGATGTTGATCGTAATCCCCAGCCGGGGAGCTAGATGGAGAAAGTAATCCCTGGCAGTGTAAAGTAGATGCCTGGTGAGAGCGGTCAGGAGCCAGTCGTCCAGGTACGGAAAGACCTGAATTCCCTGGAGTCTCAGGTGGTCCGCTACAACAGTTAACACTTTGGTGAACACCCTGGGGGCTGTGGTGAGACCAAAGGGAAGGACTCTGAATTGGTAATGGCTGGCTCCCAGCCGGAAGCGGAGAAACCTCCTGGATTGTCTGTCCATCAAAATGTGGTAGTACATATCCTTGAGGTCTATGGAGCACATCCAGTCGTTCTCCTGCAAAAGGGGGAGAATGGATTGAAGAGTGACCATCTGGAACTTTTCTTTGGCTACTGACAGGTTCAGGAAGGACAGGTCGAGGATTGGTCTGAGGTCCCCTGTCTTTTTTGGCACCAAGAAGAACCTGGAGTAAAAGCCTGTCCCGGACTGGTCTGGGGGGACGTGCTGGATTGCTCTTTTTTCTAGCAGCCGGAGTACCTCCTCGGCTGCCACCTCCCTTTGATTGGGTGTGACATCGGGGAGGCTGCGGGGACTGCGAGGGGGATTGAGAAAAGGGATCTTGTAGCCTCTGGATTTGATCTGAAGCACCCAGCGATCTGTTGTAATAGACTCCCAAGCTGCCAGGTGCCTCAAGAAACACCCCCCGACTGCCGCCAGAGTAGAGCAGTCGGGTAACCCCGCAGGGTTGCTGCGTGGGCCGATCAGAGAAAGGTTCTCTGGACCCCCTCTGCCTCTAGGGCGGCGTCCACCCTGTCCTCCTCTGCCTCTGAAGAATGAGGGGTCCGGAGCGAAACGGGACTATTGAGACTTCCGGAACCACATCTTCTTCTGTCCCTTTTGGTTCCTGGAGAAGGACCTCTGGGGAGCAGAGAAGCGGACTCCGACGGCAGATGTCTTCCCGCCTTTTTTGCTCTGGACCAGTGTGTCACGTATGGTCTTGCCAAAAAGGGCAGACCCATCAAACAGGGCATTTGCGAACGACGCCTTAAAGGGTTCCGTGAAATCACAATGACGGAGCCATGCCTGTCGCCGTAGGACAACACCCGCTCTGCTAGCTCTAGCGGCTCCTTCCGTGGCATGGGATAGTAACCGCATAGAGGCATTGGAGATAGATTTGAGAGTGGCCATTCGGGTAGAGTGCACTTTCTTGTCCTCCGCCGACATGGACTCTGGGGGCGACCTAGCGTATTCTTTAATAAGATCCCGCTGGAGCCGTATGATGTGTGCCATATAATTCAGCGACCTCACAGAAAAGGTGGCTGAAGCGAACACCAGCTTCCCCAGATTGTCCATCGTCCGAGACTCCTTGTCTGGAGGATGGACCGAGGAACTCTCCTGGGCCAGTTCCCTTTTGGTGGCGGCCGCCACCAACATGGCATCTACCGGGGCTCCCTTGCTCCAACATGACCTGTCCGAAGGGGGGCTGAGAATTTTGTCCGGCCTCTTTGGGATGGGATCCACAGTGTCCGGTTCCTTCCATGCCCTGGTAGTAATCAGGTCTACCAGGGGATCGGCGGGAGGGGACACCCAAGAGGTAGATGGGCCTGCTTCAAATGCCTCCAGAAACACAGACTCAGAGGAAGGTTTTGGGGCAGACCACCCCCCTCTGATCCGAAGCATCTCCATGATGTCTCCGAAGGAGACGTCTTTGGGGGGTGACCTTGGGGAACCTTCCCCTTCCTCCAAATCTGTGTCCTCTGTCAAGGACTCAGGGGAGTCCAAGTGCCTCCTCTTGCACTTGTGTTTGTGAGGGACCTCCTCTGGGGGGCTGTCCGAAGAGGCCTCACCAACCACATCCTGTTCCTGCAAGGGAACTATCTGGGATGTCTGAGCAGGCTGTCCCTGGGGCCAGGTGATGGAAGGCGGACCCGTCTGAGAGGGAATGCAGGGTGGAACCGTAGTTGAAGCCGGGGGCCTGGAGTCCCTCGACAAAACCCTCTCCACGACATTGAATGCCGAAGAAGAGCTGCTCTCCCTAGGATCCGAGAGCAAACCCTCCCTCGGATCAGACATGCGGATCGGAGCCAGCGCCGATGCGGTTGGATCCGAAGGGCCAGTATGCTCCGACTGAGACGGAGCCGAAGCCATACTGACACCTCTGGATCCGAAGCACAGCTCTCGGCTCCGAGAGCTCGGATCCGAAGAAAATGGACCCGATAGACTCGAAGGTGCCATCGGCACCAAAGTACCCGATACTATCAGCGCAGACAGTCCCCCAGCTCCAACGCTACCCGGCTCTGAAGGCTACGAACCCCGGTAGTGGGTCAGAGAAGGAGCAATCGGGGCGAAAAAGGGGGTCGAGCTCCCCCATCTGCAGCTGGGCCTGGAGAAACCTACGCATCATCTGGTCCAAGTCTGCACCTGACATACTCCGGGAAGACCTTGATGAGGCCACCGAGGCGGGCCGGGAGTGCCGCCTCAATGACCTCGATGGCGACCGGGTCTCCTCCTCCTCCGGTCCCGGCGAAAAGCTGGGAGATTGGAGCCGGAAGGAGAAGACTCGGAGGACCTAGGAGGAGAAACCTGTTTGGCTGGCAGGGCCGATGCAGAAGTTTCGGCCTGCCGCTTGTGGTGCTTTTCCCGGCGTTTCTCCTTTCTGGATTCCCTCTCCTCCTGGCCCAAGGTGGGAGGTTGAGTCCCGGCCAGGGGAGGGGGAATAGCAGGTGGAGCTGCCGCAGCCATGGCAGGTGCCACGGAGGGGCTGGAGGACGAAGCCGGGTCCGGGGGCAGAAGTCCCGCCAGAATCAGCTTCGACCTCTGGTCCTTGAGGGCCCTGGGGTTGAACGCTGCGCAAATAGTGCAGCCGATGGAAAGATGTTCAACCCCAAGGCATAAAACGCACCGAGTGTGGCCACCCACTGGGGACAGCTTATGGCCACAGTCGGTACACTTTGAAAAGAATGTTTTGGGTGCCTCCGCCATCTACAACAGCAAACACACGCGCTAGGCCCCAAAACACACACACACACCCTAACGCGTACACGAGGGGGAGGAAATAACACTAAAAGGATAACTAAACACTAGATAAAGACACGTTAATGCTAGAGGGAAACTAAGCTAACTCACACACACACTAATCTGTTTAAACTAAGAAAAAAAAAAGAGATTTTCCTCACAAATTCGACTACCACTACGCCTGGAAGCTCGATTAAGCTGCTGAGAGAACCGCGGCAAACTAGATCTGAGGTCAGGAAGGGATAGCAGGGTATTATGGGTAAGGGGGAGGGGCTTGGAGCTCGGATCTTTGCTGTTGGAAGCTGCCGGCTCGCATCCAATATGGATCTGATAACCCATAGGTTGATGGACAAATGAAGTTAACTACTTCAGATAGTATATTTCTTGAGTTTGACTTGAATATTACATCTTTCAGTTACCATCTATGCCCTCCTGCATCATGATCTGGTGAGTTTAAATCATGTTCCCTACCATACCCTCTGAATATGCAGATGTTGAAAATAGGTATAAAAGCCACTGAAAAATGGGTACATCTAGCCAAAAATCTGGACATCTAATTAGCATAACAATCGGAATAGTAAACAGTACACAACTCTTCCTGCTTCCCATAGGAATATGGGGTACTATTCAGAAACCCATATTTAAAAAACAAAGAGCAATGATGGAAAAATATTAGCCATTATCAAACTGAAGGAGCAAAATCTGTAGACTTTTACAAACAGTACTGCAAAATACTACCACACAGTCATTTATTAATGCTTCTGAAAAAGGGAATTGTAAGATATGTGCGCTCTTTCTTTATATTGTTGGTGCCATGAGTATGCTGGTCATGTAAGTGTGGTCTTCTGTGTACTAGACAGCTTCAAAAATCATGTGTGATGAGGAAAATTCAGAAAAGTGTCTGAAGTGGTAAATCACAACTGAAACTAGGGACATACCTACAAAAACAAGTACTTCATGTGCAGCAATAAACCAAGCTTGAAAATAGAAATATTCCTCTAAAATAGGACAGTTGAGAAGTTTGTTGCTTACTCCATTCTTTTCTACACAACTGTACCCTCAGAAGCTGTAGCCTTTCCTCACTGTATGCCCTTTAGCTTTTATTATTCTGGTAGTACTTTTTTGTACATTCAATCAGAGTCATTCCCTCTGTAAACCTTCAGTATTACGGATGTGGCCTTACCACTATCTTGTGCAGTAAAAGAATTTTACATTGGGTATTAATGAAGGCCCAAACCTCTTCTAAGACCTCAGGGTTTGGGAGCTGAAGACTAGCAATGACATTCGAAATCTGGTCCCAGGGAAAAAAGTCAGTGCTGTAGTGGTCATGACTCAGTCTTGTTGTTGCTATAGTGGGCCATGCCTCTTAGACACCGATTACAGAAACTTTTCTTTTGATACAAACTACAGGATCTGAAATGTTCAAGCACCTACAGAATACTGAGGACTACAGGGTATGCCTGCTCCCTAAATAAATCCATGGATGTCATGCATTAGCTAAAGCAGACATAACTCCTCAAACTTGGGTAGTCCCGAAACTCAGTACTATATCCACTATACAGACTCACTTGAATTAAAAGAGTACAGCTGCGAGGCACACATATAATGGACTGCTGTACCAGACATTCAATATAACAGACTGATGATTTTCTTTCTTTTTTAGCATTTGCCAACTTTGGATATTAACCTCTTCATCTTGCTTCAACCAGCTCAGTAGCCAGAAACGGCCAAAGTTATAAAAAAAAAGAAAAAAAAAAAAAAGAATTCACAACTTTTTCTCCAAGTTAATATATTCTGCAGTACATTTTACATGATGCGACAGTCACTGCAAAGCAATATTTTTTATAATTCACTGGATTATCAGGAAGCATAAGCAATTAGATTACAACTGAAGTCATAGTGAACTGCTGCAGAAATAGAGAGATAAAATGGGATTGATCTTAGTAGAGACTCTGTCATGATAGCAGAAATATTTAATCAACATTATAAACAATTGTATCAGTAAAAGAATATGCAGGGTCAATACAAGTGTATAATCTTGTAGTACCTACAATGCTTTCAGTTGCTAAAAGCTACCAGTAAATAAACAATAGATACGATTCCTTACTGTTCCTAACACTCCGAACCCCTATCTCCCTTCCTACTACTCCTAACAACTTTATACCATGCCAACTCCTATACCTCCAATCAGCTTCCACTCTCTACTCCTTACCATACTCGCACACAAAACCAACTCCTCCCTCACACAAATAATAATTTCTTTTCCATCTCCTCCCCTCTGTTTCAGCTCAACCCTCTGCACCTTTTTAATCCATTTCCACTACTGCTAAGACA
The DNA here is from genome assembly GCF_019279795.1 of Protopterus annectens. Classification (NCBI taxonomy): domain Eukaryota; kingdom Metazoa; phylum Chordata; order Ceratodontiformes; family Protopteridae; genus Protopterus; species Protopterus annectens. Next base: position 1,164,848,065 of record NC_056731.1, read on the forward strand.
CTTACTCTTAAACAAACACTAGACCATCCAGAATACCCTAAATCCAAACCCAAACACACTAAAATAACTTCCTTCAATAACCTCATCTTAGATGGAGACATTCACCCTAACCCTGGACCTAACCCACCCACAAATAACAATTACCCTCCCTCTTCCTCTAACCTTTCATCCCCCTACAATACTCAAAATTTTCACACTCAGTGCCCAGAGTCTCAACAACAAAGCACATCAATTTCAAGCATGGCTAAGTCATAACCAACCTGACATTGTAGCCATCTCTGAAACGTGGCTCAAACCCCACATCTCTGACTCTGAAATCCTACCCTCTGGATTTCACACTCTTAGATGTGACCGCTCAAAGAAAAAAGGCAGAGGCATTGCATTAATCTATTCCAATCTACTTACCTTAATTCCCCTACCAAACCCCATTCCTAAATTCACCAATGCAGAACTAACAGTCGGTCTATTAAAAATGAATAATCACAAAAGCCTCTGTATCATTGCCCTTTATATCCCAGCAGGAAATAACGTCTTATCCCTTGAAGACATACTCCAATGGGCCTCAGATGAAATTAACCTCAAAACTTACATACTAGGCGATGTAAACATCGACTGGAATAAAATCAACAGTCCCATACCCTCCCCCTGTCCATTAACCTCTAACTTTACTCAAGTAAGCCACTCCCATCACCAGACCCAATAAAACAAATCCCCCAGGATCCACTCTTGACTAGAGCTTAGTCACCCATCCAAATAAAATTACCAACTCTGGCACCATCCCTGACTCTATTAGTGACCACCTCCCAGCTTTCATTTACCATGCAACCACCTCCATCCACACCAACATCAATATATTCAGACAGCAGCCTTCGTAAATCTGTTCCCAAAACCTTTTCTATCTCAAACAAATGAATTGGAACATTCTAAAAACCATTCCACTCGATAAAGCCATAGACCACTTTAATTCTACTTTCCGAGATGCTCTAAATTCCATAGCTAAATTCCAGCAAGGGAAAAAAGAATAAAAACAATAACTGCCCCTTGGCTAAACAAAGAAACAAACCAAATTATGCATCAAAGAGACAAATCCTGGAATCTTTACCAAAAGAATAAACTTCCCGAAAACCTTCCCCAATATAGACAGCTCCGTAACTTTGCAAAAAATAAACCTTCAAAGACAAAAAATCCTACTACACTAAGCTCCAGTCCAACCATCCCCCAAACCCTAGGCTTTTTTGGAACTCCATAAACTCACTCCTCAACCCAGGCTCCAAAAATAACCCCTGTCCAGACCCAAGTAAATCTGACCTCGAATTAGCCTCACTATTCAACTCTTTCCTTATAGAGTCAACATCCGACCTAACTAAAACTTTTCCCAACAACGATCCATCTCTCCTATATTCCACCTTATCTGAGTCCCCAACTAATGTCCCCGCTATGTTTGAGCTTAAACCTGTCTCCACTAACTACATAAAAAGACTTCTATCCAAACTTAAACCCTGCTCCAATGCACCTAGCAACATCCCCTCTTCCTTTCTCAAGTCTTCTGCCGATGGTATAGCTCTCCCAATTAGTATCCAAATTAATAGATCCATAAAGGAATCCTCTGTCCCTAAACTCTGGCGTTCCGCCTTTATTCTTCCTCCTCTCCACAAGGGAGGCAAAAACACTAAGATTTCATACTTCTGCCCTATAGCTCATCTCTCTCCAATATCCTAGAAAAATGCATCCACCTCCAACTTATGCATTTTCTGACTAAAAAACAACTTCTTACCCCTACTCAACATGGCTTCCAACCAGGACATAGCACCATAATAGCTCTACTCTCATTCTTAGAAACCGTCAATCAAGCCCAAGATTCTGGGAACTTAGTCTCCACAGTGCTCCTAGATCTCTCTAAAGCATTCAATACCGTTTCCCATAAGCACCTTCGAAGTCACCTCTCAAACTTAAATATCTTCCAAAACACTCTTTCCTGGTTCTCAAGCTATCTGTCATACAGATCTCAGACTGTGAAATGGAAAAAAGACACCTCACCCTTCTTACCCACCCCTACCGGAGTACCACAGGGGTCCATCCTTGGACCAATGCTGTTTAATATCTCTATCAATAACTTTCACTCTGCTATTTCTAATGCCAAAGTCATCCAATATGCAGATGACTATACACTTGTCTGCTCTGCCTGTAACCTACCTGAACTCCTATCTAAAACTCAGACTGCCTTCTCAAATACTGAGATCTGGATGCGCCAAAATCACCCTTCTCTCACTGCTAACAAATCTAAAATATTACTATTCACACTCTCAAAATCTTTCTCTTTTGATAAAAATTCCTTCCAAGTCCTTAGCAAAGTAACTCTCCGATCGGAGTTTTTCCCTTTGCCAAACTACTCGGTGTAACTATAGGTGAACACCTCAAGTTCGACATCCATATTCAGCAAAACAAAGAAAACCCACCAAAAACTAGGTATGCTATACAGGAACAACCGCTTCCTCTCTACTTCTACCAGGCATACTCTGGCCTCCTCTTACCTCCTTCCTTCCCTTCTGTATGGCGCCCCGCTGCTAACTAACCTATCCTCTTCCATCACTTCCAAACTTGAAAGCTGTTATAACAAAATTTCTAAATTTCAAAAGAATAAAACCAAGACCAATCCAAATGAAATAAAATAAAGTCCTGGACACCACCTTGAGTACAAAATTCCTTTTTATGTTTCCAATAACACCACAGATGAGCGCTTTCGTCTAATGACTAGACTTCATCAGATGAAAGCACTGGTACCATTAACAACTTTTATACATTGTATCACATACAACAATTAGATCTGATTAACATTTAAAGTGACATTTCTGTTAAACATTGACTTTCCAATTTTAGTGTGTCGTAAAAAGTAATACTATAGGACATATTAATAACTAGAATAAATAAATATATTTTCACATATTATTACACCTTTTTGAACACCTTTTTAACCTTTTTCACACTATATAATCACTTTTAAAGTGTAACTCAGACGAATTACACATTTTCAGCTTTTTTATGCAATACAGATTTTATACTAATATAGTCGTTAAGACCTGGTAAAGTGTTAGATTTTAACCTAAGCTGCCATAACAATTCCCTATATAATAATGCATTTTTTATATCACCCCCTCCCCTTAAAAAATTCCTACTGACAGAGTCAATTATACCAAATTTATATCCTAAAAATGGAGAACAAGATACACTATATGTTTGTACAAAGCACTTGTCTCCTTATGGGTCCTAATGTCGTATGCTCATAAATACGCTCCTTAAAAGTCCTTTCTGTTTTTCCTATATAATATGCGCTGCATCCAGTGCATAAAGCCGTGTAAACTAACATTTTGGACTTACAATTCCCTTTAATGAATCTTACCACACTGTTGAGACCATTGTTTAACTTAACAGTTGCTTCACCATATATATAAGCACAAACGCTACATGCTCCACAAGGAGTAGTAGCCTTATGTAATAAAAGGTCCTTTTGAAGTTAGTTCCCACTTTGTATGTGAAAATAGGTTGTACCCCCACTAACTGGTGTACCTCTTTATCAATTTTCATTAAATTCCAATTAGTTTTAATTATTTGCGAAAATGACTCCGAAAACATATTATACTGAATAATACATGCTGTATTATATTTATTTCTTTCATCCATTAATGTTTTTTTAGTCTGAAGCGGTTGACCTAAAAGAGCCTTGTATTTAATGCCCCATTCACTCATAACCTCATTTAAAATTTCAGTGACCATTTCAACAGGGTATTCCCTCTCAATGAAACATTTACCCAGGAAAATCATTTCTTGTTCTAGATCACAGTAATCAGAGGTCATCCGGGCTATCCTAACTGCTTGGCCCTTAATCAAGCTTTTCTTCTGTGCACTTGGGTGGTGCCTACTAAAATGCAAAAAACTATTGCACCAGGTAGCCTTCCTATAGATATTTGATTTGAAACCAGTAGTAGTCTTAGAAATAGTAACATCCAAATAATTAATATTATGTTTGTTTTGTGTGTGTGTGAAAGAAAAAAAATGTGTACATGAATTCAAATACTCCATGAATTTGTTGAGTTCTTCTTTAGACCCATCCCATAGCACAAAGATGTCATCCAAAAATTTCAGGTACAACTTGACATGGCTGTAAAAAAACAGAGGGAAAAACAAACCTGTTTTCCCATTCAAGTAGTACCAAATTAGCATATGTTGGGGCACACGCAGCTCCCATAGCTATTCCGCTATTCTGTTGATAATATTCTCCTTGGAAATGAATATAATTTGAATCCAGAATGACCTCCATAAGCTCTAACACCAAAAGAATTCTGTCCCTAGGTAAAGTGGAATACTTAAAAAGACAATCACTGAAATAATCAAACCCCTCTTTCCTGGTAATACAAGTGAAGAGATCCTTCACATCAATGGTAAGGAAAATACAATCTGCACTCCAAAGGTGCTGGATCATTTTACTCAAAAATTCCCACGAATCCTTGATTAAATGTGAAGTCTGATTAATAATAGCCTTAATATGTCTATCCACAAATACGGCCAAAGGGTGCGTCTTAGAATTCTTTGCAGATACTATAGGTCTAAAAGGAGGTGCTTGTATAGATTTATGCACCTTCGGGACTCCAAAGATATTAGGGATATTGGGATACTGCTGTTTCAAAAAATTATAGGTCTTAAAATCAATTCTATTTTCTAATATATATTCTTCTAGTAAGAAATCTATTCTACTATAAGCTATGTGAATCTGATTAATAGAAACAGGTGTATATGTAGCACTGTTTAATAAATTGTTAGTGATAGCATTGTTTTAATCTTCTACATTATAAATTATCACCCCCCCCACCTTTGTCAGGTTTCATAATACGCAGATAGTTTTGCTTCTGTAGTTCTTGTAGTAGTGTATTTTCTTCCATAGTTAAATTGGAATGTTCTCTTTGCCATCTATTTTTGGCATAGGTTGCATATATTTCCTCAGTTACAACTTTTTCAAATAATAACAAGGTGGGGTGTAGTGGGGGATTAAAAGTATTTTGTCTCACCATAATTCCATCCCCCTTATTATTATTGTCAGTAATAGTATCTTTACCTTGATTAAATATAATGTGTAGATTTAATTTTCTTAAATATAACTTCAGATCCACTAGCATTTTTGCAATATCACCATACTGTGTCTTAACAAATTTAAATCACTTAGAAAATAAATTAAAATGTAATTTAGTTAAATTATAACTAGTATAATTAAATATCTTGAATCCCTTATATTCAAAAAGAATACCATAATGGTCATCTGTTTGAACTATCTCGTCCTCTTTACTGCTTTTTTCCACCCATAGTTTGTGTCCAAATGTCCTGGATCTGGTGGAAAAGTGCTCTTGCTCGCAATCCTTTCTGACCTCCTGGGAAGAAAAAAATGTCCCCCTTCCCCTCCAAAGGAATCCAGTTCATCTAAAGGTCTGTGTCTATTATTTTCTTCAGTTTGTTGATAGACCTGTTCCGGGGCCTTATCGAAAACTGAATTAGTTTCCCAATTTTCCCCCTCACCATTAACTTTATATGTATAACCTTGTGTCTTATTCATTCTCTTAAAAGGACCTACATAGACCTTTCCTGTTTCATATTGTTTTTTATCCCTTAAAATTTTCTTTTGTTTAGTAATATAAATACTTTGTATTTTTTTCTCAATTTTAATCAGTATACTCTCATATAATCTCTCATATTCACAAAATAATAAATCATTAACAATGTCAGCATTTAGTTTACTTGTTTCCACACTCAAAGTCTCTAAAAAAGCTTCATTGAATTTCACCATACGTTCAAATAAGACCTAAACCACATGAATCAAAGAAGCTATGAAAATCTTTAATATTTGCTTCTGTGTAAGTAATACCAAAGGGATATTTAAACAGCCTCAACCCTTGTGGCACTATTTTATGTGCCAAACAGCTTTTTAAATAACTGCTGTCCATTTGTGTACGCTTCAATTTAAATAACTTTTTTTCTAATAAATATATAATTTCTTTGAGCGTAAGTGCAATTTCATAATCTTTCCCACTATTCTCCACTATTCTCATCATGTTTAACATACCCGTTCATTTCAGAGTTAAAATGATACGTTTTCTCTAAAATTCCTTTATAACAAATACCCTGACCAAACCCAGAGTTTTTATATAAAAAATGTCCATCGCCATTTCTTGTTTGCGCACCTATACAGCCAAACCGCTGTTTAGGTTCCAAATCAGTACCTTTTTGTTGAAAACAACCATACGACTTTTAAGGAGCGTATTTATGAACATCTATACGACATTAGGACCCATAAGGAAACAAGTGCTTTGTACAAACATAGTGTATCTTGTTCTCCATTTTTAGGATATAAATTTGGTATAATTGACTCGGTCAATAGGAATTTTTTAAGGGGAGGGGGTGATATAAAAAATGCATTATTGTATAGGGAATTGTTATGGCAGCTTAGGTTAAAATCTAACACTTTACCAGGTCTTAACGACTATATTAGTATAAAATCTGTATTACATAAAAAAAGCTGAAAATGTGTAATTCATCTGAGTTACACTTTAAAAGTGATTATAAAATGTGAAAAAGGTTAAAAAGGTGTTCAAAAAGGTGTAATATGTGAAAATTTATTTATTTATTCTAGTTATTAATATGTCCTACAGTATTACTTTTTACGACACACTAAAATAGGAAAGTCAATGTTTAACAGAAATGTCACTTTAAATGTTAATCAGGTCTAATTGTTGTATGTGATACAATGTATAAAAGTTGTTAATGGTACCAGTGCTTTCATCTGATGAAGTCTAGTCATTAGACGAAAGCGCTCATCTGTGGTGTTATTGGAAACATAAAAAGGAATTTTGTACTCAAGGTGGTGTCCAGGACTTTATTTTATTTCGTTTAAAATTTCCAAATTTGCCACCAAAGCCAAACATTCCACTCATCACTATGTTACCCTCCAATCCCTCAACTGGTTAGAATTCACAAATTACCTGAACTTCCTCCAGCTCACTACAGCACATAGACTAATACTTAATCCAACCAAATGCCCCGCTCTAACATCCTTCCCCAATACACCCCAAACAGAACTCTCAGATCTGAACACCAAAACTTAATTACTGTCCACAAACCTGAACGTCCTGCTGAACAGCTTCTCCTCTCCTTCGGTAAGAAATGGAACTCTCTCCCTTCCATACTAAGGACAATGTCAAACACAACTTCAAAACTCAGCTTTACACCTACCTCTCCTCCAAATGGAAATGAAACTGCATTCTCCCTACCTAGAGCTCTAACAAAAGCTCTGGGAGGGTATCCTCCTGGGTTCCTAAGCACCTTATAGCTGACTATAACCTTCTACAGCTAATTCCCATATGATCTCTCACACTCTGTACATACTGTAAATAGCTTTTGACTTTAACTGTGTGAATTTGTTAAAATGTATCTGCATGGTATTTTTCCACTACGGGCAATATTGCTCACACTTTGTATTATTTGATATGTATTTGTACTTTTATTTTTATTGGACTGCTATCTTTACTGTAATCTGTTTCATGGAGCTTTTATCCCCAGGCCTCCACTGAAAATAGGCTCTCTGGGCCCAGTGGACTTCCCAGGTAATCAAACTGGAAATAAATAATAAATAAATAAGTATCCAATAACTCAGAGAGCCCTAGATGGCATGTTACAAGGGCTGCAGTGGGCAAGAGCAGACCCCCCCCCTGTTTTTCAATCTGCTAGCTGCCATACTTGCAAGACTGCAGTACAGCAAGATCAGAGTATTTACCCTTTTTCTGCAACTGTGTGATCTCCGACTTGGTATATACAGGGCGTGTGAGGGTGCACAGGGCTCTCCCCCCCTCCCATAAAAATATTGTTTATTCCCCAGTTCTTTGAGGTTTTGATTTAAAAAAAAATGTTCTTTTTTATTCACTCTCTTAAGCATTTGATACTTGATGTTAGACTCATTTTAAGGATAGGTGAGAAGTAAGAGTCCAGGTACTGATGTCATTCCCATAGAACTGTGGACTTTTCAAAAAGAGAAATTATTAACTTATAGGCATAAGATTTAAAGTATTTTTTTTTTGGGGGGGGAGACTACATACATTTCTACTTCTTGGAAAGAGGAAGAGGTAACTGCTAATTTAAAAAAGGAGAAGGATTCACTTTGGACTTCATCATATAGGCCAATTTCAGTGGTGCATCATAATTATAAATGGTTTATGCGGATAACTGGAAAATGACTAGCAAGATACATTCCGTGGTTGACTGAAAATGATCAGTGTGGATTGCTTGGGCAAAAGCAGACATGTGACAACGTGCTGAAACAGAGATGATGATGACTGCAGCATAGTTAAAGAGGGATACAACAGTGTTTATGAGTCTTAATACGGAGAAGGCATTTGATAGACTGAAGCAGTTCTATTTAATGCAGGTGCTCTTAGAAAGTGGGTTTTCCAATGTAGAATATGAATGGTCAAAGCATGCGTTCAAGGAGATTGAGTATGTGAAAACCTGTATGCACTGAGATGAACTTTGTACTACGAACTCTGAGTAAACTGTAAATAGTGGAAAAGTACTGAAGAACAAGAGCCTGTCTGAAAGCAGGAAATATGCCTTATATGGAAGTATATCCGATTTTCTTTCTCTGCCTAGAGATGTAGTAATGTGAACTGCTTTAAGCCTACGGGTAAACCACTGATTAGTTAAGTGTCTTTTGTACTATTTTAATTGGTCTAGTTTATATTTTTGTACTGTCAGCAACATCACCAGCATATAAGCTTATTCATTCCTTTGTTCGGGGAGTCTCCCTGGTACTTTCCATGAGGCTCCCGCACGTGTGTAATAAATACCACTGAAAGAGAGGAAGATGCGTCTTGTCTTCATTTAAGGTAAAATGTTAAATGCAGCACCGATGATGTGTTAAACTGATGCTGGCTATACACTTGGTATCCTGTCGATACATTTAGCACACGTTTATGTTATAAAATAAAATGGAAGACATTTATTCCTTTTTAGGTTCCAAAGTAGTAGTATGATTACTTGTGGTAGTCAAAGTATATTGAATATCTAAGAATTTGGTTAAGATCGAGTCTGGAATACTCATTCAGTAAGACTTTTGAAGAACCGGAGAAAAAGTTAAAGGGTGACTTTCTCAGATGTAAAATGACTCTGTTAGAAATGAACCCAGAGAATACACGCGCTCTACATTTTTGTTCTCCTTCTGCTACTGAATATTGTTTCAAGCACTTTCAATAGAAATATCATTTATTTTTTAACAGCACTTAGAAATAATAGAAGATTATGTATGGGAAGTCTGAGTGTCTTATAATAATGATACTTTAAAAGGATAAGGAAGGTTTAACTGCCCTTGATTATGAAGCTGTGCACTTAAAATGTATTTACTGTTTATGCCTGGATATGAGGCTAAATGGAAACGATTAACACAAAACTAACAAATGTCAATGTTAAGGGGTTTTCATTATGAATATACTATGCAAATAGAGTTGACCCCCCATCTGATAAAGCGGGATGTAGTGACTTTGTACAATGTATTGGAAAAGTTGTTCCCTAATTTCTCTTCAACATGGTTACGATTAATTGCAGGTGGTAAAGTGGGTGTTCAGTGACAGACAAGTTTAAGAAACTGGTAAGGGAGGAAATCAAACATTTCTGGAAAACGATGATATGGCTCAAAATGGTCACTTGTTTTGTACTGCCTATTTCTGAAAGACCCTTTGAGTGGAACCAGCAATGACTTTGGAACTGACTGACCTTTAGATGCTTTGCATCCCCCTGGCACTCTTATACTGGAGGTATGTGCTGAGTCCCCAGTATTAAAGTGATTAATAAGTCAAGCATGTAAACTTTGAGGGTCCTATTTACTGAGGCACTGGGTAAGGTAAGACAGCACTGCAGTACTTTATTAAATGAAAATGCAGTTGAAACAACTTTGAAAAGGATCAGTCCATTACAGAGATGGGCACCCAAATTTAGTAAGATTAGAGTCTTTGCATGGAGTGTTTTTACACTCCACAAACACTGAGAAAGATGTTCCCCATTGCAGTCATTCACTGCTAGAGACACAAGGAAATGGTACACAATACTTGAGACTGTACTTTGTGGTACTGCCAAGTTTAGATCCATTTAAGACTGATTTTGAAAACTTGCTGGCAGGGGTAATGCAGACAAACTAAGACTTGCCAAATGTTACTGCTGCTAGGACATGAAAAAGCTAAGATATGCTAAACTACACTAGGAAATGTTATGTCTACTGATGCTAGTGGGCCAAAAAATCTATTACCAAAAAAACAAACAAAAAAAACAAATGGAAATCAAAATATCCTCTGACATTGACTGACATCACTGAAATTATGTACAAACTAGACTGGAGAGTTATACTGTCAAGACAGCTTCATGAGACAAGTATGTAACTAGGTGGTTACCATGGGAAATGCATAAAAATACATTTGGTAGTTATTACTGGTAAGTATGTATGACAGATAAATGTGAGTATGTAATAGCAGATATATTACTTTAAGGTAGTCTGGGTCAACAACTGAAATGATTTTCAAGGAAAGTGGAAATATTTACCATCAATTGTGTGGGTATTTAGATGTAAGTTATTTCTTTACAATATTTACAAACTTTCTTGGACCCAACAGAGTTTCTATCATTCATTTTTGTTTAAACTGTTTAACATTGAATTTTTAAATATATGCAGGTACTGAAAAAGACTGCATCTAAAGAATAAGCACCTAAATGACAACATTTAGTTGCAAGTTATACTAAATGGAAGAGTGGTTTGCACAGTGCAAAGAAACAGTTTCTCATATTTCTTTATACAAATGAATGTGATGTTACAATCCACATGCATCTTACACTGCTTCTTCATCCTCCGGCTATACAGTCTCACTACAATATTATTGCTAATTTTACATATAGCCTAGCTCTATGGTGCAAAAGGATGGATCCCTGACTGTGACTCAGGTGACCGGGGTTTGATTAGTGACCTTAGCAGTGGAGGAGCCAGACAGGGAGGGGAAAGAGTGAAGGAGTATGGCCTGCTCACCTCTAGTGTGGAGGATGTGTATGAATCTTGGGGGGGGGCTACTGACAATGTGATTTCCTTGGTGGAGACTGGAAAAAAACACTGTTGTTGTTTCCAGGGGAGGGGCAGGGGTGCTTTGAGGAAGAGCCCCATGTGGAAATGAGGTAATGGCATTTACAGTTGATGGCTTCTCCTGACTTGGAGAGTAGGAGAATTTCCCCCAGTGTCTAGGCTAAATCTCTCAAACTCAATGTGAATGCTACCCTCAGGTCTCCCCTAAAAAAATGACATGCTTACTGGGCTAACCAGGCCAACAAAAGTAAATAACTATGACAAGCTGCATCAACAATCAATCAGCAAGGTGGAATGGTTACAACGCACTACTCCCGGACTGGTTAGTACTCAAAAACATTTTATTTCTCTGTTTGCAACAGTCATCTTTATGGCTACTATGTGGGGAGGCTATTTAGGTAGAGAGGTATAAAAATAGGTCTACTACATTTTTTTTAACATTACAGTTATAAAAATTTACATTATAACCTTTTGGTACTCATCACTACTGGCTGTCACTTTAGCTTTTGTGCTACATACATGCAAATACAAGTGTGTTTGTGTGTGTGTGTGTGTGTGTGTGTGTGTGTGTGTGTGTGTGTGTGTGTGCGTGTGTGTTCAGTGTGTTTCATCCTACATTTGGTGCACTGAATGGTTAGGAAATAAGCTTGTTTTAACTCCTGGGGATTGCTATGTAGTGCGGAATGGAATTTTGTCCATTCCCCACTGTACTGGGATGTCTGACTTGGCATGCATAATTATCAGGAGTAGTTATGGGTGTGTAAGGGGATTGCCACCTGCATAAAATGTTGTTTCTTATACACACACAAATACACATGTGTATATATATATATATATACATGTGTGTGTGTGTGTGGAGAGAGAGAGAAATTATATATATGGTTTCACTTCAGAAGCCTGAACTGCATAAGCCGGAAGACCAAAAGCCTGAAATTTCATAAGCCTGAAAACTCAAAATCCTGAATCCCATAAGACTGAAAATATACAGGACACAAAAAATGACACAAAAACACATACAAGACAAAGGATAGCAGTTTTCACCAAGTATGGGCAGGGGGGCAAGCCCCCCTGCACCCCCACACCCCCTGCTAATTAAATATATCAACTCTGAGACTGAATTTTAGTGTAGTGAAGTGCAATCTTGGAGTTGATATATATGTATGTAGCAAGGGGTGCAAGGGGACTTGCCCCCCTGCTTATATTTGGTGGAATATCATCTGTTTTGTGTTGTCTTCAGTCAGTATATGTATCCTGTTTTCAAGTCTTATGAGATTCATGCTTTTGAGATTTCAGGCTTATGAAATTTCAGGCTTTTCGTCTTCCAGCTTATGGGATTCATGCTTTTGAGTTTTCAGGCTTATGAAATTTCAGGCTTTTAGTCTTCCAGCTTATGCAATTCACACTTGTGATCATTCAGGCTTCTGAAGTGAATTTATATATATATATATATATATATATATATATATATAAAATATACACACACACACATACACACACAGATACCTATCACATTATCAAAAGAATAAAACACCAAAATGTAAAAGATCAGGACGAACACAACGGAACTTGAAAATCATGAACGTTAACAAAAAAAATCAAAGTGCATAACTTCAAAAAAAAAAAAAAAAAAAAGTAAAGCTGTGTATGTTGTGCAGTACTTTCTTTTTTGAAACCAGGAAGCAATTCAGTGGAGATCGTGGTATAGTGAGGATCGGGAAATTCATCTTTTTCCCCACTACAGTGTGATCTCGAAGTTGGTATATATAAGTTGCATGGGGTGTGGGGGGCGCAAGGGGGCTTACCCACTACTAGAGCTTTTAAAAAGGTTGTCCTGAAGGTAAATAGTGATTATCTTTTGTGCTCCATTTCAGCGACTGTCTGTCAGAAACTGTTCTGTGTTTGCTGTAGTAGTTGCTGTAAATTGGAGGTTAGTTTAAAGGGACATGCATGCATTTCTGCTGAGTGGTTCTGTATGGAGTAGAACACTGGAATGCAAGTTGCTTGCTTCAGTGTTTGTTTCGGTTATGTGCACATTTGTGATTTTCAGGTTTTGTTTTCGTTCCGATATTTTAAATTTTGGTGTTTTGTTCTTTCGCTAATGTGACAGGGATCCATACACACACACACACACACACATACAGGTGCACAACTAGTTGAACACAGAAAACTGCTAGCAGAGCTGACTGAAAATCAAATAATCACACGTCGGCAGATGTTTTGTGCAAAATCGAGATACAGTGTGAATTGGGGAATTCGTCTTTTCTCTACTACAGTGTGATCTCAGACTTGGTACATATAATTGGAAGGGAGTGTGGGGAACACACACTCACTATAGTATGATCTCAGGGATGGTATATATAATTAGAAGGGAGTGTGGGGAACGCACACTCTTTTTTATGCTTTCTCATTTGGCTGTTGATCAAGAAGTTGTGCTTGACCAGTCAACATTTGATTTGATGCAGTTTTGATCAGGTGTCACACACACATATAAACATATATTTACATATGCATATATACAGACAGAAATATATTCTGTGTGTGTGTGTGTGTGTGTGTGTGTGTGTGTGTGTGTGTGTGTGTGTGTGTGTGTATATATATATATATATATATATATATATATATATATATATATATACTTATATCTGGCATCTAAGCTTTACCATATGTACTCTCTAAAGCATATCCAAATACTGCATTCTGCACACCAATAATGAGTTCATTCATCTTCCTCTGAGACAGTTCTGTGAGGCTCATATGAAATCTCAGCAGTGTAACCCTGACAAAATGCATTGTTTCTCCTTTTTTAGTTGCTGGTGGGAGGTTGCTGCAAAATGTCAACTCAAAAGATGACAGTGAGTGTTTGCACTAGACAAAAGAAATTTGGTTCACTGTTGCATGCTTCTGCTATCTTCAACACAGACAGCTCTGGTATATGCCACCTTTTTTTCTGTACATTACAAATGAAATTAGCTACAGCCAATGGATGAAAAGAAAGTGTTTTATGACATTTCACTATCTTTCCGATACAGTTGCTATCCATATGGTCACTCATCTACAGCATCCTGTTTTGATTTTGCACTGGACTTCATCCAGCTTGTTCTCTGGAGTGCCCTTTTACATCATATGACACATTACCATTTAGCCCCTGTGTATGGATATTCTCTGGACTGCCTTATTATATAATATGCTATGATATCATTTAGCCCCTTGTGTATGGCTGCTCTTTGACTTGTCCTCCTCTATAGTGTGCCATGTTAACAATTGGCCCCTGTGTATGCCTGTTCTCTGGAAAGCTTTTTATATCATGCAACATATTACCATTGTGGACCTCTTCCATTCCAGCTAGTGCTTGTTTGCCCACTTCAGGGACTTTTATGAATTCTGTAGAACTGCAAATCTTGTGAGGCTAGGCTTGTCACCATAATTCAGGGTCTAGGTTCAGCTGTTGGGAGATGATTTCCCCCTTGTTGTGAAGTGCCTAGTGTAGGGTGCCATTTTACATCATATGACACAGTACCATTAAGATTCTATGTACGCTTGTTCTCTGGAGTGCCCTTTTACATAAAATACATTAACACTTGTCCCCTCTGTACAGTTGTCAGAATATAAGCAGTGTGTTTCCTTTTGGGGCCCAGCACATCATATAACATTTTGGCACTCCTCCACAACAAGGGAGTAGTAGTCTCGAGTCTCCAAAAGCCAAACTTACCTCTCTAAATTATGGAAACATGCCTAGTTTTAGTAGATTTGCAGTTCTACAAAATTTATAAAAGTCCATGAAGGAGTACAAGATGTCGGCAAATGTCATAGATTACATCCCAAAAAAAGATTCCAGCAAATAAGCAATATCCTAAGCAGTTAACCTCGCCAACTGCTGCTCATTTTGCAATTCACTCCTCAACAAAGAGTTTGCAGGCAGAGAATAATGCCTAACTATGTCTACTGTTCTGTATCTTAACAGCTACAGTTTCTTTCTAATGGCTGTTTGGCAAAATCAAAAATACAGACATGCACAGAAGAAATTATAAACAGGTCTACAGTTTACATTCAATCGAACTGCAAAAAACTGCATTAACAGTACAGGCTCGCTGCTAACAGTTCTTAACTAAAATCAGAAGTACACTGACAAACCAGCAATAGTAATAAGGAGGGATAACCATTCTGAATATGACTCAGGCAACCTGATCTCTCTCAGTGGCTTGGATACTGAATGGTGCCAGCAGGGGAAAAAAGGGCACGCCCATCCTGGAGGCGGTGAAAAGGAGCACTAACAAAGCCAGTCATGTACAGCATCAGTGTCCCTTGGAGGAAGGGACAGGATGCTACATCGCAGCCTTGGGGAAGTGTTAGGTACACCAAGTCACCAATAAGTGGAAGCATTCAGAGTGGGTATGCAGTAGTGTACACCCATGCTGGGAAGGCACTGTCAGCCTCCATAGTGATGCCGATCACTCATCCGCCCTGCTGGAGGGCAGAGATTACAACATCCTGGATGTTAGTCAGGATGCTAAGCATACTCATAAATGTATGCTTACATGATGGAGATTTGGAGACATCTTCCCTTGATCCTAGGTGAAATTCACAGGTATGAAAATGAATACCCTATGCCCAATGAGAAGGGGGGTCTCAATGGTCGGTATGCATGTAAGGAAATCACCTAGAAAAAGACCCCACAAAGAGACCCGCAGCTTACATGCCGCCTTGTTGAAAAGTAATTCCTTGCAACTGTATACTCACATTATAATGCTGTACACTATTTCGGCCACATTTTAATATATTTAACAATGCTAGACCTGAATATCTGCAGATCTGGTAATTCCCAAGTTAGGGAAAAACATTTTCACTGTCATACAATCATGGACTATACAAGGCAGTTAGACTACAGACTATGTGCACCTTGCCAATAACCACTCTCAACCTCAGCCACCCTTTACCAGAAGGGAAGGGTTTGTAAGTCCAGGTGTAAATATATAGTACCTACCCAGTTGTCCAAGGTATGCCTGAAGAACAACAAGGAATCACACTGCTTGAAAGCAGCGTATTACACAGCACGGGAAAAATTGGTTGATGAACCTATCCCTCCACCTTGTTTTATTTTCCAGTGTAAGTTGAGGTCTCGGACATTAGTATTGACTATACAATTTGGTTTGTCAAGATAAAAGCAGTCAAGATTAACCAGGTCCCTAAGGGCATGGTAGGTGAGGCACAGATCTTGCCTCAGGAACTTATATAATACAGACTCCAGTCTCTCCTTGTAGCTAAGACTTTGAGAACAGACATTTTTTTAGGAATCTCTGTGATTTTCCAAATACCTATTTCTAGGTACATGCCAAAGGGTGCATTATATTCGACACTAGGTCTAACTAGAGCAGAATATAAGGGGATAATGATGTCCTTAGTTTTAGAACAGATGCCTTTAGCAATTAGTTAAGAAATACAAAAGGATTTCTTAACTACAGTTGCCAGATGATGATCAAAGCAAAGGCAGCTATCAATTTCTGTGCCCAAGTCTCTAAACACTGTCTCACATGATAATGGAGCACACTGCAACATATTTCTATTTCTCAAAGGGGGTGATGTTACATTTCTTGGTGTTTAGTTTAAGTCCTTTTCTGTGTACCAGATGGGGATGACTCACTTTAATTCTTTCTGAAGGATATATGCATCTTTGGAAGATTTTACACCACCACTCAGCTTGCAGTCATCAGCAAATCTGGTTAACAAAATATCACTGTTATCAATTCTGAGGTTTGAAAAACATATGCCAGAAACAGAAGGGGACCAGACTCAGAGCCCTGGGGGACACCACTAGTCACCTTTTCTTTGACTGAAGAAGTGTCTCAAACAAAGCAAATTCAGTCCATGAGTCAGTCAGTAATCCATCTCACCACACAGGGAACACTGTTTACAGCCATTAGTTTATTCATAATTCCATCATGTGGTACTGTGTTAACTAACATAGCACAGACAGTATAACCACTGTCAACAGTATGACTAACATTCTCAAGGAAGCTGACAAGATTAAGCAGGCACGGCCTAACATTTACAAAGCCAAACTACTGTAGCTCAAGCCTAATCAGATTTTTGATGTAATTAATGAAGTTAGTGATAATGTGCTCCATGGCTTTACAGACAAGACTTAAGGAATAATGATTCTGTAATTTCCAGAGTCCAAGGTGGGTCCAGCCTTGTGGAGGGGTATCAATGCAGCAGTGTGCCATGACTCACGGACAAATTCTTTAGCTAAGATTTAACAACTTAAGGAGGGGATCAGTAAGTGCATGTTTGACACTATTTTCAGACAATCCAATATATATTGTCTGGATCAATGGAAGAAGTATTGTTGGTTTTCAACAGTACCTTAAGGACATGATCCTTAAAGATAGTGTGAGGAGTGCTCGGGGATGAGTGGAGTTGGAATGGTAGTTTCAGGAGAGAAACTGGCAGCAAACTTGCTAACCAGTAGGTTTATAATGTCTTCAGTGTTTGAGTGGGAGGCTCTGTTGTGGAAACGTTTGCAGCAGTAATGAGAATTGTTTCTTAGTTTTCTAACATAACTGAAAGAGGACCTGTTGTTATTCTTTGCTTCAGCTGCTAGCCTTAGCTCATTGGAAGCTTTTTGTTGGTCTTTATAGTTGTCTTCAGTTTCTTAGCAAGTTTTTTAAACAGTTATCATGTGGGGCGGTGTGTCTGCCCTAGTAAGCAATTTAAGGAGTTTCTTCCTTCTGTTATACAGTTTATTTATATTGGCAGACCACCATGAAGGTTTGCGTTTGAATTTACCACCATATTTGGGTCTGGTGGGGACTGTGAGGTTGATGCATTTATCTAAATGGAGTCAGAAATCCTTACTGCAGGGGGCGTGGCCAAGGATGAACACAGGATAGCAGCAGATTTCTTCAGCTCCACCAATTTCATTACATTGACAGGAATTAATTACTTAAAAAATTAATTCTTGAAGTAATTTTCTTTCTAAATATGTTTGTTTTATATAGTTCTTGAACTATATCTAAAAAAGAAAGGAAATCTTAATAATATTCCTGTCAGAAATTACTTTGGAAATTTTCCTGTCAGTTTATCAGTCTGAAATGAGTTCCAGTAAGACAAATTCTCAAGACTCCAGCATCAAGAAAGAACTTCAGTCTCTGATAATTATAGTCCAGCAACTTACTGCTAAGATGGATAAAATGGATACTAAAATAGACACTTTCATAGAAAAAACTACAAAACAAATAGACTTGTTACATATGGACCTGCAACAACAGAAAAT